>NC_057795.1:429507027-429807027 GCF_018294505.1 Triticum aestivum | reverse complement strand
GCAGGCCTCGCTGCTGCTTGCTGGGCCATCTGGCTAGCTCCCGAGCTACTGTTGAAAAGAAACAGATCAAAACACCCTTTGAGACTGTTTTCTCCATGTGTTCCTTTTTGTTGTACCGGGCAGGTCTACAACAGGGAGAAGGAGTCAAGGAGTTGCGCAGCGGGGCGGAAATTGTCAGGTCGAGCATGGTGAGGTTGATGAAGATGTGTGATGCTGCGAGGAGGCCAATAGAAGGGGAATTAAATGCAACTTCGTCTGCACGTGTTGCTGGTGACTCAGGCTTTGTGATGCTGTGATTGGGCCTGTGTTGGCTTTTGGCTGTAATAGGCTGTAGTATGTTGTGGTTTTATGAACTATGGTGTTGTGAGGTTTTCGCCCCATGGCGTTCGTTTCGATGTCAGGAAAATGATTTCTTTTTTTGAAAATTCTCAATTCCACAAATATTGATTCCTGTTCCAGACCATGTTTGGAACGTCAGTGTTGTAGTGCTTCTCTGCAATATTTGGAATGCAAGAAAATGGCATAGATTATTTTAGATAAAGGGCATCTTGCCCGACTTTATTATAAATAAAGCCATCAGGGCACCCATCGTTCAACAAACGATAGGGGAGTTCAGAAGTTAAAGCACACATGCCACAAAAACCAGACGTAACAGGGTTCACGGCACACAAGTCAGATAAATATAAGGCTAGGAGCCAGGTACTAGGACGTTGGTTAGGGTCAAGACTCAAGAGAGGGCGCCAAAGAAATCTACGTATCTCAGATCTTGGAGATCATCAGAGCGAGTGTCAGCATCTGAGGCTTTGGTGAGCGGACTCAATTGCTGCAGGAAGGCAATCCATTCGGAGGACCTTGCGGTTTGGTGCAAGCAATACAAGTCTACAACGTCCTTCTATTGAACTTTTCATATCGTCCTTCTTGCAATGCATTTTATACTAATATATCTCAAGATATTACCAACAGGGTATATATAAAATGTATATGTACATAAATCATATTTGCGTAACACAATTTACAAGCTCACATGTGTATGGAGATACTACATTAGAACAAGAGACATGCATGTATTTATTCAGCCATGTCTATATGTGAATATGTGGCATTGGATGGTTTAACTACGCCGTGGGGTATGAAGGCTCCATGGCAAGGCCACACATGCCCTTCTTGTCGCTGATGTCTTTCTCCATTCTTAAATATCCATTCTCGCCCCAAGTTGTGCCCCAGGAATTTTTCATCAACCAATACTTTGTACCATCACTGGTCGTTCCATAACCGATGGCTGCAATCCCATGATCCAAATCGGTACCACAAGAGCCGGTCATCACGCCACCAGAGTAGAATTGGAATGTCATATCACCTCCGTCCACCGCAACTGACACAGGTTGGCTTGCCACTGCCTTCATGAGAGCACCCTCATCATTGGCAGGCACATCCTCATAGCTCTTAATCGTTGCAACATTGTCAGATCCACTCTTGCATTTGCCATCTGCACCGGCATATTGATAACTAGACTCTTTGGTGAGGCCTCCATTCTTGATAATGAACTTGAATGCGTCGTCCATGAGACCACCCTCACAGCCTTGGTCCTCGCCATGGACATCACAATCCACCAATTCTTGCTCCGAGAGCGAGACCAGATTGCCGGTACTTATCTTGACAATGCCCTCTGTCGCAGCAACAGCAGAAAAAGCCCAACAACAACCTGCAAATAATTTAATTGCAATATATTCAATCACACACCATTTTGACATGTGAAAGATTCTCAATATTCATATGTATGCAATTAACATGCAACATAAATATACTTACCACACTGGCCTTGATCCTTGATGGGAGTGACCGCACCCTTTGTCCTCCAGTCCACCGTCACGGGGAGTGAATCAAAGCTCTTATTCTCATACCTGAATTCTGTATGAACCTTCACCTTGTTGGGAATGAACCCCTTGTTTGTCTTGGTTGCCCTGAACTCATCATTGCTGATATCAGCGAACTGGTTGATGCTGAGCCAGAACTTGCGGTTCCCGGCGTTGAACGATTCGATGAACCTGGCATTAGCCTTGAATATCTCAAACCTCTGCGCCTTCTCAGTAGCGTCCTTGTACATGCGACCGTACTCCGCCATCCAACCCTCATGCCTTGCCACCATTGACAAGTCATCGTTCAGCTCGCGAGCTCCGAGGACAGAATTGCAGAAGCAGAGGCAGCCAAGGATGGCAAGGAGCGAAGCCCTGGTGATAGCCATGTTTGATCAGAATCTCTTCCCAATTTCTTGCTAACTGCTAGTAGCAAGTACAAGTACTGTGTTTTGGTTTGGATTGTTAATGGAACTAGGTGGGTATATATAGTACTCAGGGTCATAGGTACTTGTAGTTATTTAAGTGGGAGACAACTAGTACATAGATGCGGTGCGTGCACGAAGTTGTACTGTGTGGAAAGGGGCTCCTGCGTAGCCGTGAAGAAGTGTGGTTGCCTGATGCTCGCAGAAAAGAATTTACTATTGTGAACGAGACGTACGTTTGCTGTAACTATGAGAACAACCCCTGTTTATACCGGACTTCACGTCTTTATTTCCATAATATGATACTTTCTCCGTAAAGAAATATAAAAGCACTCAGATCGCTACTTTAATGATCTAAACGTTTTTATATTTCTTTACAAAAACAGTACTTTTTCTGTTCATTTTTATAAGACCTTGAAGACATTCCAAACAATGTATAAAACATTTCATTTTAAGTTGTCTAAAACAACTTACAAAAATAAACGGAGGGAGTACTACATTATACAATAGGGTCATAATACCTCATAATGGAGGTTCCAAAGGAAACACGGCAACTTGTTCGGCGCCAAAAAGTTGACCCTTCAGTTAAATAAAGAACATGAGGTATTAAGCAGGACTCGGCTGACTAGGAGGCCAATACGCAGTGGTAGACCTACAGAGAAAAAGCTGGGCGGGTCAAAGAGCACAAGAAATTCAAATCCTGGACCATATATACTACGGAGTACTATTGAGTGAATTATATATCTATATGCTATCTAATTGGAAATTATTGTTGTAAAAGTGGCCTTTGTTGTGAACCTGTAAAATGTAAACAACAATGGCTTTTGCACGGTATAAACTGTAAGACAATAAGATTTCAGTGTGGATTATTTATGCTACTTGATGACCTAAGTGAAATTCAGGGGAAGAAAGTTGGGAGTGAGTCAAAGAAATTTATATCTGCAGCTTGCAGGGATGCAAGCCGATCCAAAGAAGGGCCGGCTCGCCGCTGCTAGCCACGTCACCTTGTGGATTCATGGGTTGGCTGTGGTGGGAGCTCTAGGCGGCTGATGTGTGTGACTGTGCATTGTTACGGTGGCTTGAAGCGTTCGCCGCCGCAGCCCGCGGCTGCTGTGTGCCTCTGTCGCACCTTTGTTTTTCTCTCTGAGAAACATTTTTTTGGAGATGATTCTCTCTCTAAGAAACTGTGCTGCAAGCCTGCGACCTCTCCCCTCAAACGCTCGTGACCATGGGCCAGGCCCAACACGCAAGTACACGCGTAGGTCGAGGGCCCGGCAAGTACACGCAAAGCGCGGCAAATAGGATATTTTATCTTTTTGTTTTTCGTTTTAGATTTTTTGATTATTTTTTCCTTTCTCTTTTTCAAGGTCATTTTATCTTTTCCAAACTAAGTTCATGTTCGGATATTTTTCTTAATTATTGAAAAATGTTCTTTATTTTGAAAAACATTTGAAAACTCAAAAATAGTCGTTTTCCAAAAATTGTTTGTAAATTCGAAATTTTCACATTTTTCAAAAATTGTTTGGGAATTTCAAAAAAGGTTCTTGTTTTCCATATTTTTGTTCACGCATTCTCAAATTGTTGAAGTTTCCAAATATATTTGTATTTTCAAATTTCTTCTAGAAATTCAAAGTACATAAGTCATTTAAAAAGAGTTCCTGTTTTGAAATTGTCTTCACAATTTTTTTTTTCAAGTTTTGAAAATTTAATCACATATTAAAAAAGGTTTGTATTTTAGCTTTGCTTCACAAATAAAAAAATGTTCATGTTTTCAATATTTGTTTGCAAATTCAACAAAAATTGTTTGGGATTTTCAAAATTGCTCTCCATTTTGAAATTTCTTCTAAAAAATCAGAATATCTTCTTGATTTTAATTTTTTTTCACAAATTCAAAAAGTGTTCATGTTTAGACAAACTTTCGAAAATTTTGATAACCAAAAAAATATTTTTCAAAAGTTCCCATTTCCAAAATTTGTTCACAAATTCTAAAAAATTTCACACGATTAAATTTTGTTCAGAAATTAGAATATGTTTGGGAATTTAAAAAATATTCATGTATACAAATTTTGTTCAGAAATTCAAAAAATATATTCCTTATCAAAAATTTGTTCACATATTCCAAAACTATTCATGTTTCAAACTTTGTTTTACAAATTCAAAAAAGGTCCATATGTTTAGGTTTTGTTCACAAATTAATAAATGTCTGCCGATTTCAAAAAATGTTCCTGCTTTCAAAATTTGTCATACATTCGAGAAAATGCTAGAATTTTCAAATTTTCATCACAATTTTGAAAAATGCCCTTGTTTTGATAATTAATTCGCAAATTTTAAAAATATACGAGCTTTGTAAAAAAGTTTGTAATTTTGAAAATGTTCACTTTTTCATTTTTGTTATTGTTTTTTTAAAAAAATTGCTCTTACAAGAAGTAGTTCATAATTTGGCAGAATGTACTGATATTCATTTTTTTCTCAAATAATGTTTGTGTTTCCAAAAAATCCTTTTTATAAATGACGTTTGAATTTTCTTAAAAAAAATAAAAATCTGTTCATTGTTTTCGTTTCAAATACTTTTTTGTTCATATATCTATATCTATACCTACTATTAAAGCAAGGTGCGTTTCTTCAATTTTTTCATCCGGTCACCACCAAAAATATTTTTCTTATATCCGAGGTGGTACTAAATTTTCGTGGTCCATTTGCTAAAAAATAAAAAGTTGTGTCCGGAATTTCGTACGTGGGCCGGACGTACTAAGGCCCAGAAAATCCACCCATATATATCCTGCGCACGCAGCTGGGAAACCATATTTGTCACTCAGCGCGGCATATATTTGGTGCTTCCCATGGGACGCCGGGCCGGTCCATTTGGGTTTATCTGTGTTCTTTTTCTATTTCTATTTTTTCCCTTCCAATTTGTTTTTTCCTTTTCCCATAAATTAATTTTATATATTTTCCAAAATTTCATTTTTTGTACTAATTTTTGTTAAATCTTACAATCTCAAAATTTGTTCCCACTTTCAAAAACATTTGGAAATTGAAATTTTTACTTTCGTTCTAAATTTGTTTGAAACTAAAAAAATGTTCACATTTTCAAAAAGAATTTGTAATTTTTTCTATGTTTCTAAAATAAATTTCATTTCAAAAATAATACAAATTCGAAAAATATTCATTTTATCGAAATGTTCCCAAATTAAAAATAATGTTCGTGATTAAAAAGACATTTTTTGAAAATTCGCGGCAATATTGTTGGAGCTTCCCATCGGTCGCCGGGCCGGCCCATTTCTATTTTTTCTGTGTTCTTTTCTTATTATTTTTTTCCTTCCAATTTATTTTTTCCTTTCGCTGTAAATTAATTTAATAAATATTACAAAATTACGTTTTTGTACTATGTTTTGTTAAATCTTAGAATTCAAAATTTGTTCCCACTTTCGAATACATTTGGAAATTGAAAATTTTATTTTCGTTCTAAACTTGTGTGAAACTAAAAAAATATTCGCATTTTCAAAACAAAATTCTATTTGTTTCTATATTTTAAAAATTTATTTCATTTCAAAAATAATAGAAATTATAAAAATATTCATTTTATCGAATTGTTCAAAAATTCAAAATAATGTTCTTGATTAAAAAGACATTTTTTAAAATTGATTTGAATTTTCAGAAAAAGTTGCCATTTTAAAAAATTGTTCAGAAATTCGGAAAATGTTCGGTTCTCCGCCTTAAAAATGGTCACATTTTCAGAAAGTGTTTGTGAATTTAAGGAAATCTTTCTGTTTCAAGTTTTGTTTTCCTTATTCTAGAAATTAACCTCTTTTGAGAAAAAAATATCTCACATGTTTTAAAAAATATCAGGAGGTCACCACAACCTCGACAAGGAGGCGGACCTGAAGGAAAAAAAATGCACGAATTGGATAGTGGCCGTCACGCCCACCATCCCCGTTACTATAAAGATTTCACGGGCCAAACATGACTCGCGAGAACACCACAACTCTCCGCTCTATCGCCCCACTATTATGTGGAGACCGTTTTGATGGACACATTAATTATCTCTTCTGATGCTTCTCGCAAAAAAACTCTCCTGTAGCAACGCACGGGCATATGTGCTAGTATATTTAACATATTTTAAAGTATGAACAGAAATACAAATGAAAATAAAAACGAGACCAGAAAACGTAAAAGAAAGAAAAACAGGTTGTGGCCTCGCTCGCTCACAGGCCGGGCCATCTAGGCACCTCCCGGCGCGAGGCTGCCTCCTGTACTCGCTTAGAGCGAGAAATAGTGGCGGGTTCCTACATAGCGCATGGGCGCCGCCGAGCGACTTGGCGCGCTGGGCGGTCATCTGTGCCTGCCATATACATTTATTTATCTTTTTGTTTTTCTTTAGTTCTGTTTTTCCTTTTCCTTTTCCTTTTTCTTTTTTCTATTCTTTTTCCCTTTTTCTTTTTCCTTTTTTCTTTTCTTTCATCATTATTGAATATATTTTTCTATCAAAATCAAAAAATGCTCGACAATGTGTAAAATTGTTCAACGATTCAAAAAATGTTCATCAAAATTCAAATTTGTTCATCGATTTAACAAATTGTTCGCCAAAATCAAAATGTGTTCACGATATAAGAGAATGTTAACAAATTTCTAGAAAAATTCAAAAGTTGGAAAATTTTCACGATGTCGAAATAATGTTCGTGACTTTCAATAATTGTTCAAAATTTCGAGAAAACTTTCATGAATGCTTACACTTTTCAGAAAAAATGTTCATGATTTATCAAAAAAATATTTATGGTTCTGAAAAAATATTCCTGATGCAATAAATTGTTTGCGAGATTTAAAAAATGTTCACGATTTAACAAAATGTTATGATTAATTATAAATTTTCACTAATTTACAAAAGGAAAAAATTGTTCTAAAAAAATCACATTATAAAAATATTCATTACTAGAAAATCGTGAAGAACAAAAAAGGAATGAAAATGGCAGAAGGGAAGAACTCCATCGAAAATCGTGAAGAACAAAATCGCCAAGTAAAAAATAGGAATGAAAATGATAACAAAAAAGGGAAGAACTCCATCGATTTCAAAAATTGTTCACCAAATTCCAAATTTGTTCGTTGATTTCAAAATTTGTTCATCATTTTGTCAAAAAAATATTCATGAATACAAATTTTGTTCACGAAGTTTAAGAAATGTTCGTCATATGTAAATTTTGTTCATCAAATATAAAAAATATTCATTTTTACTAAAAAATTCTGATATAAATTTGTTCGTCAAAATAAATAAATGTTCATTCTTTTGAAATCACGAACAAGTTTTTTTAAAAAAAATCACTTTTTTTGGAATATGGAACATTTTAAATATTATGAATTATGTCGAAGAAAAACGAAAAGTCAAATAATAATATAAAATGAATCGGAAACTGGGTAGTTCAGCCCCGTCATGGCCCGGTCCATTTGGAGGGGGGTGCGCGCTGGCATGGTCGCCAGCGCGTCACGCTGGCTCCTAACTGGCGCGTTACGCGCCGCCGAACGAAACCGGCGCTCACACGCTCCCTGGCGTGGGCCAGCCCATCTATTTATTTCCTGTTTCCCAAAACGAACAAAAAAAGCGTATCTGGTAGCACTCAAACACGCGACCTCAGGTTTGGATTAGCACGCACAAACCAACCGGCCACCAGTTCTCACACGGAAATTCTCACATCGTTTCCTTCTTTACTTCTTTTCACTTTTCTTTTTTCGTTTTTCTTCTTCCTGGTTCGACGGTTTTATTTTAATTCTTGATTTTTTTCACAATTGATGAACTATTTCTCAATTTGATAAGTTTATATTCACCGTATATTACATAAAATTTCATTGTATTAAGAAAAATGTTCATTGTATATTATGAAAATTGTTCACCTTTGCATATAAAAATGTTCATCGTGTATTAACAAAATGTTCATCGTGTATTATAAAAATGTTCATCATATATTATGAAATTTTTCAACGTTTTTACTAAATGTTGAATGCGTAAATTGGTCAACACATATATTCATGTTGTTTCAAAAATGTCATCATGTATTATTTAAAATGTTCAATGGATATAAAAGATGTTCAGGATTTTCTTTTCTATTTTGGTTTTGGTTATTCAATGAGTATATAATTGTTCACTATGTTTCTTGATTTTGTTCAGTATACATTACACAATGTTCAATGTGTATTCGCAAATTGTTCAACGTATTTTCACAAATGTTCAGTACGTGTCCGAAAATTCTTCAACGCATATATTCCTATTTGTTCTAAAGTGTTCATCGTATATTAAAATAAGTTCATCTGTATTATTTAAAATATTCAGCTTATTTTAAGAAAATGTCAACGGATATCGCAAAATGTTCAACGGATATTACAGAAAACAAGTTCACACATTTTTTGAGAAAAAGGCACAGAAAAAAAAAGACGAATACAGAAGAAAAGAAGAAAGAGGAAAGAATACAACAGAAAAAAAACGATGGAACCAGTCACACTAGATTACGGTGGCTGGTTGGTCGCTGCATTCACGCTAAACAAAGGAAGTCCTGTGTTCGAATCCCACCTCTCTAGCGAAATTTTTGCTGACAGAAAAAAGTAAAGGAAATGGTCCGGCCCAGCGGGGAGAGGGGGGTGTGCGCCCTGTACGGGTTGGCCTTTAAGGGGCGCTTAAGGCGCCGTTTAGGAAATGCCCGTCACGCTCCATATAGGCGCACTCTAGGGAGGCGCCGCAGATATATATCGATTTACGCATGATGGTCCGGCCCAGTGGGGACATAGGCATTCAGCGTTTATTTTTTCATTTTCCCCATGTTTTGTGCCCTTTTTAAAATTTTATTACTTATATCTCATAATATTCTAGTTATACCTATAAAGAAATTACTTTACATACAGAATTGAAAAATGTTAAATGCGCATTTTTAAATATGTATAGAGAAAAATTTTATCACGTATACGAAAAATGTATACAACAAAATGTGTTTAGAACAATTTGATCTTTTATTTAAAAATATGTTAATCAAGAATTTGAAAAATATTGAACAAGTGTCCGAAAAATGTTAATCAAGAATTTTGAAAATGTTAAATATGTATAGGAAAATTTGATCTTTTATTAGAAAAAATTTAAAAGATATTTTATCATGTATATAAAATGTTAATCAAGCATTTGAAAAAATGTTTAACAAGTATTCAAAAAATATTAGTCAAGTATTTGAAAAATGTTAATGTGTATAGAAAAAGTGTTGACCATGTATTACGAAAGTGACGTCAAAGTTTGGTCATGTATGTAAAAAATGTTAATCAAGTATTTGAAAAATGTTAAATGTGTTTAGAAAAAATGTTGACATTAAAAATGTTGATATTGTATTTAAAATATATAAATCAAGCATTCAAAAGAGTTTAAAAGTGTGTATAGGATTTTTTTTGAGCATGCATTCGGAAAGCATTAATCTTGTATTCTAATTTTTTTATTTAAGCATTTGAAAAATGTAAACAATGTGTATTGAAGAAATTCTGACAATGTATTAGTATTTTTATATTTATGCTGAAAAATGTTAAATGTGTATTAGAAAAATATTGTTGACCTATATAAAAAATGTAGAATGAAACCAAAAGAAACAAGGAAAACCAAATAAATGAAAAAGAAACAAAATAAACCAGACGAAAAAAGAAAATGAAAAATTAAACTTAAGAAAGAAATGCAAAAAGAATGAAACAGAAGCAGGGAACAAAAAAAAGAAACAAAAGAAAATGAACGAAAGAAAAAAAAACACGGAGAAAACTAAATAAAACAGGAAAACGATGGAGGAATTGGCTCTTTTACCTTAAAGGACACCGCGCCCTACAATTCACTACGAACCCGACCCAATCGTTGTGGCTAGCGTCGCTAGTTGTTATCCAGGAGACCGTTCAAAAAGAGAGAGAGGGGGAGAAAAGAGAAAAAAAAAGGAAAAAAGAAGAAAATAAGAGAAAGAGAGAGAGGGGGCACATTACTATCCTTTACCACACTTATGCTTCAAAATAGCACCATGCATTTCATATATAGAGTCTCCATGATTTTCATATACTAGTGGGATTTTTACACTACAGAATTTGACTTGCATATTCCGATGACGAGCTTTCTCAAAATGCTAGAGGTCTTCATGAACAAGTAAGTTGGATGCACACCCACTTAGTTTCATATAGAGAGCTTTCATACACTTATAGTTTTAGTGCATCTATTATATGTCAATCCCTACTCCTCGCATTAACATCGATTGTAAGTCATCTTCATGGCCTAACGATCAAGCCGCGTTGTTGTGAGACTTTTTTGTACCTTTTTTTTCTTCCCTTATAAACCCCCATCATCATTCTCTTTGCCATCCAAAGTGCTAAGTCCTTGGCTCACGCTCAAGTATTGCGTGAGAGTTGAAAAAGCTGAAGCGAGAAAAAATATGATTTAATTACTTGGTTTGGCACTGGGGTTGTTCATGATTTGATATCTTTATGGGAGGGAGACTAGCATACCATGCGTTTCATGATTAAGTGTGTAGGGATTACGTTCTTTTGCGTCTTTATTTTGAAAGGCAATGATTGTTTACCCATAGGTTTATGTATTATTGCTTCAATATCAAATTGATGGATCATTGCCTTGAATCACTTGTATCTCTATATTCATACCACAATTACATCATTTGATCAAGAACATGTTAGGTAGTATTCAACATCAATAATTCTTTTGTTCTCATTTATGTGCTCGAGGACGAGTAGGAATTAATATTGATGATGCTAATATGTCTCAAATGTATCTATAATGTTTGATTGTTAAATGATATTACATTGTCAATTTTGTCTGCTTTATTTGCATTTTAGATTATTTTTCTGGACAAACCTATTAGTTTAGTGTTCATCGCCACTTCCTGTTTTTTTGCATGTTTTGGTTTTCAAGAAAATCCATACCTACAGAAATCCAAACACGACGCAACTTTTTGATGATTTTTTCTGGACACTAAAATACCCTGCAAGCTTCAAGGACGGACCATAAGACCTATGTGGGGCCAACAAGGCAGGGGCGCATCCTGGGGGGTAGGGTGCGCCACCCTATCTTGTGGGCCCCTCATAGCTCCGTTTGCCCTAATTCTTGGCCTATACATTCCCAAATATTCAAAAACCCTCAAAGCGAGACCTGAAAGAATTTTATCGCCGCCACAAGCCTCTGTTCCATAGCGATCCCATTTGGAGCCCTATTTTTGTACTCCGTCGGAGAGAGAGGAATCATTGGGGAGGCTATCTCCATAACCTTGCCGCCTCCATGATGATATGTGAGTAGTTCCTTGAGGACCTCCGGGTCCATAGTAGTAATTAGACCTCTCTCTCTCTCTCTCTCTCTCTCCCTCTTGATTTTCAATACAACGATCCTCTCTAAGATCAATTTGATGTAATCTTTTGTGGTGTATTTGTTGGGATCCGATGAATTGTGGGTTTGTGATCAGATAATTCACTGGACTTATATGAATCTCTTGAAGTTTCTTTGCTGCATAATTTTATAGTTTTGTACCTTTCTAATCTATGCATCTACTTTGGACAAGTTAGATTGATCTATCTTCAGTGGGAGAGGTGCTTTGTAGTAGGTTCAATCTTGCGGTGATCTTGCCCTGTGACAGGAGCGAAAAAGACATGTATTGTATTTGTTGCTACTAAGGATAAAACGATGGGGTTTGGTCATATTTGATTGACCTTATTTTATTTACATTATGCCATCTTGCTTAAAGCGTTACTATGTTTATCATGAACTTAATACTTTGAGATGCATGCTAGATAGAGGTCTTGGGCTGGAGTAATATTAGTAGATGTAATTGGATTAACGGTCTACTTCTCATGGACGTAATGCCTATGTATTGATTATACCATGAATTATCACAATTATAACTATGCTCAATTATGTCAATTTCCCAACAGTGATATGTCTACTATACCGTTGTTATGCTTTCGAGAGAGATGCCACTAGTGAACCTATGGCCCCCGGGGTCTATTTCCCATCAATAAAAAAGTGTCAAAAATTTCTCTTTTTATTTGTTCCTTTACTTCCTATCGCTTTGCATATCACTATCTGCTTTTAACCTTGTGACTAGCAAGAATAAGGGGAGTGACGACCACCTTGCCTTTGTTGGGTGCAGACAATTGTTTTGTTTGTGTGCAGGAGTTGTTAAAGATGTTAGTGTGATGCCTCCTACTGGTTGGATAAACATTGGTTCTTAACTAAGGGAAATACTATCTGCTACTATACTGCTTCACCCTTCCTCTTCAGGGAAATCCAACAACTCCATCTTGAGTAGCAAAGTCTTCATGGATGATTTTTTCCATCTACGAAACTTGTTTTGAAGACTGTTTGAGAAATCTTGATAAAGTTTTGCAGAGATGTGAGGAAACTAGTCTTGTGTTGAATAGGGAGAAGTGTCACTTAATGGTGAACGAAGGAATAGTTCTTGGGGAATAGTCCTTGGTCATAAGATTTCTGAATGAGACATTGAGGTAGATAATGCTAAAGTTTATGCCATTCAGATATTGCCATGTCCTAAAGATATCAAAGGTATAAGAAGTTTCCTTGGTCACATTGGTTTCTATAGAAGGTTCATTAAGGACTTCTATAAAATCTCTAGGTCTCTTACTAATCTCCTGCAAAAAGATGACCCATTCGTTTTTGATGATGATTAGTAGAAGCCTTTGAAATACTTAAGAAAGCCCTAATATCTGCACATATTGTTCAACACCTGATTCGAACTTACCCTTTCAAATCATGTGTGATGCTAATGATTATGCTATTGGTGTTGTTTTAGGTCAAAGAGTTGATAAGAAATTAAATATCATCCATTATGCTATTAAGACTTTGGATAGGGTTCAAAACAATTATGCTACTACCGAGAAAGAATTTTTAGTAGTTCTGTTTGCATGTGATAAGTTCAGATCTTATATCGCTGACTCTAAAGTGACTATTCACTTTTTGTAAAAAAAATAGCAGTTGTGTTTGCATGTGATGAGAATTTTTAGAATTTCTTGGTCATGCTAGTTTATATAGAAGGTTCATTAAGGATTTTTCTAGAATATCTAGGACTCTTAGAATCTCTTACAAAAGGATGTTCCATTTGTTTTTGATGATGATTGTATAGAAGCATTTTAAATACTTAAGGAAGCTTTGATCACTGCTCCTATTGTCCAACCACCTGATTGGAATTTACCCTTTGTAATTATGGATGATGCTAGTGATTATGCTATATGTGTCATTCTTGGTCAAAGAGTTGATAAGAAATTGAATTCATTATGCTACTAAGACCTTGGACAGTGCCTAGAAAAATCATGCTACTATTGCGACAGAAATTTTATAATTGTGTTTGCTTGTGATAAGTTCAGACCTTACATTGTTTATTGTAAAGTTACTATTCACATTGATCATGCTGCTATTAAATATCTTATGGATAAGAAAGATGCTAAGCCTAGGTTGATTTGGTCGGTTCTTTTCTTACAAGAGTTTCATCTGCATATTGTTGATAGAAAGGGGACTGATAACCGTGTATCAGATAATTTGTCTAGTATGCCTGTTAAAGATAGTTTTGCTGATGAGCAATTAGTTGTTATTAATGCCTCTTCCTCTCGTGATAATCCTTGGTACGTTGATTATGCTACATTGTTGCCAAATATTTACCACCTAGTTATAGATACCTACAAAAGAAAACATTCTTCTTTGACTTCAGATATTACTTTTGACACCTTTATAAGGGAGTAGACGACATTCACTACAAAAAACAATTTTGTCATAATACGTTTTTGTCACAGTAGGTCACATTTTCTGTCATGCATGTACATCTGTGGCAATTTTATAACAGAATCAATATAGTCATACTTGATGGGGAAAGAAGCATGAAAATCAAAAAATTTCCTACGAACACCCAAGATCTATTCTAGGAGATGCATAGCAATGAGAGGGGAGTGTCTCTACATACCCTTGTTGACTAAAAGCGGAAGCGTATAAAACGTGGTTGATGTAGTCGTACTCTTTGCGATCCAATCACGATCCAACCGATCTAGCGCCGAACAGACGTCACCTCCGAGTTTCGCACACATGCGGCTTGATGATGTGTCCTCCTCCTTGATCCAACAAGCAAAGGAGGAGAAGTAGATGGGATCACAACCAACACGATGGTGCGATGGTGATGGTGGTGGTGGAGCATCGACAGGCTTCGCCAAGTAGTACCGAGAGGAGGTGGTGGTAGAGGGGGAGGGGCTGCGCCAGTGAAGAGGTGCGGCTGCCCTCCCTCCCCCACTATATATAGGGGCATGGCGGAGGGGGCGCCAGCCCTAGGAGGTGGCTTGCCCACCAAGCTAAGTGAGACGCCTCCCACCCCTAGGGCTTTCCATCCTTTGGCGCACGAGCCTGTGGGGAATTGGTACGCCTGGCCCATACAGGCCATGGCACCCCCTACATCCCATGTGGCCCTCGGGGCAGGTGGACCCCCAAAACCCTTTCAGTGACCCGGTACACTGCAAGCATGCCTGCGGACTTTTTCGATAGCCAAAACAGGACTACCCATATATAAATCTTTACCTCCGTACCATTTCGGAACTCGTCATGACGTCCGGGATCTCATCCAGGACTCCGAACAACCTTTGGTCCCTAATGCTAGTATCCCAACACTACTCTAGTTCATCGAACTTTAAGCATGCGACCCTATGGGTTCGAGAATCGTGTAGACATGACCGAGACACCTCTCCAGTCATTAACAAATAGTGGGACCTGGATGCCCATATTGGTTCCTACATATTTCAAGAAGATCTTTATCGGTTGAACCACGATGTCAAGGATTCAGTCAATCTTGTATGTAATTCCCTTTGTCCAGCGATATGTTACTTGCCCAAGATTCGATCATTAGTATCTCCATACCTAGTTCAATTTTCTTACCAACAAGTCTCTTTACTCATTCTGTAATACAAGATCTCATGATTGAACTCATTAGTAACATGAAGCTTCTTATGATGTTTTATTACCGAGAGGGCCCAGAGATATTTATCTGTCACACGGAGTGACAAATCCCAGTCTCGATCCATGTAACCCAACGACGATACTTGTAGAGCACCTTTATGACCACCTAGTTACGAAGTGATGTTTGATAGTACATAAAGTATTCCTCCGATATCCAGGAGTTGCATGATCTCATGGTCTAAGGAACTGATACTTGACATGAAGAAAGTTGTAGCAAATAACTAAATGATCTGATGCTAAGCTTACGGTTGGGTATGTCCAACACGTCATTATCCTAATGGTGTGATCCTGTTATCAAATGACAACTCATGTCCATGGTAAGGAAACCATAACCATCTTTGATCAACGAGCTAGTCTAGTAGAGGCTTACTAGGGACATGGTGTAGTTTATGTATTTACACATGTATTTAAGTTTCCGGCCAATACAATTCTAGCATGAATAATAAACATTTATCATGAATGGGAAATATGATAATGACCATTTTATTATTGCCTCTAGGGAACATTTCCAGTCTCCCATGTGACGCCCCCGATTCAATCGTACACTAATCATACACGCAAATGTGTACGATCAAGATCAGGGACTCACGGGAAGATATCACAACACAACTCTAGACACAAATCAAAATAATACAAGCTTTATATTACAAGCCAGGGGCCTTGAGGGCTCGAATACAAGCTCGATACACAAGAGTCAGTGGAAGCAACAATATCTGAGTACAGACATAAGTTAACAAGGACGCCTTAAGAAGGCAAACACAAAAGTAACAACGATCGAAGAAGCAAGGCCTCCTGCCTGGGACCTCCTAACTACTCCTGGTCGTCGGCGGGCTCCAAGTAGCAGCATCCGTCAGCGGTGGCATCTGGCTTCAGGGATCCCCCATCTGGTTGCATCAACCGGAAAGAAGGAAGAAGGGGAAAAGGGGGTAGCAAAGCAACCGTGAGTACTCATCCAAAGTACTCGCAAGCATCAGATCTATACTAAGTATGCACTGGTATCAAATGGAAGGTTTGTATCTGTGGACTGAACTACAGAATGCCAGAATAGAGGGGGAAGGCCTAGCCTATCGAAGACTAGCATCTTCAAGCAGCTCCAAGCATCTTGCAGCATGTAGAAGAGTAAAGAATAGCAGTTTATAATTATCAAACATCTTGTAACATTAATGCCCAGAGATCCTTCCTTGACTCCCTGCAAGAAAGCAATCCCGGAGCCACATATCTCAAGTATCCATTTCTAGTTGTAAAAGATTAGGATATAAGTCTGAACGTCCGTTACCATGGACACGACTATTAATAGATAATCTTCCCTGCAGGGGCGCACCATGTTTTCCAACACGCTCGATCACTCTGGCCGGACACACTTTTCTGAGTCAATCCCCGGCCTCGGAAGATCAACACATCGTAGCCCTACCTAGGCTCAGCAGAGAGGTCCCCGCCGGTCTACATCCTAAGCACTCCGGGGTCTGGGCCCATCGCCCGTTGCACTCCGGATCATTGCGTACAAGGCGGGTCCAGGCTCCACCACTATAGGATGGTGCTGGCCCAGCCATGCCGCACTGCTGAACTGGACGTCTGACAAAGCTGCGGCTGATAATGTGATGTTGAGGCCCATAACTATTCTCACGTGGTGGTTGGTGCGTAAAGGCCAGAGGCCAACTTAGAACAAATACCCAAACCATAGTGTATTATTAGCTTGCGGAGACGAGCAGAGACTCACGACCGAAGTGACCCTGTCGCCCTGTCTCGTGGACTTACGACAAGGGCCCAGAATGCCCGGCCATGCCACGTCATTATCTTGCGGGTGCTCTTCGGACCTGCCTGACTTTCACCAAGGTCTCAAGTAAAGTCAATTGTAACCGTGTGTCCAAACATCAAGGGGAAAACCCGAGGAATCACCCCCGGTGGATTCCACTCAATGTAATCATCAAGGTGAATGTAAGAGGGACCACCCTCGAGGTTCACACTTGAGGTGTTGAACGACAGAGCCGTATCAGAAATGGTGAAAGAGGAAATCACCCTCGATGACCACGACCGAATAGCTACACTATAGAATTATCATCAGGAGTGCATTATGAGGGATCACCCTCGGCACTTGATAGTAGCTCTGCAGAGTGGAGCAACAAAAGGGGCGTGATGTGATGTGAGGTGTCGGGCTCTGTCGTCGATCACGCTGATCGAGTCGTCGATGATGAAGTAGGGGCAACAAGGACAAGTACTGGGGGTCACTGATGGATCACTAACCAACCTATACTAAGCAGTTTAGGATAAGCAGGTGAGGTACAATTAGCAGGTTACAAAAGTAGGCTATGCATCAGAATAGGAGCAAACAATAACAATAGAAAAATCTAATGCAAGCATGAGAGAATGGAATGGGCGATATTGGGATAATCAAAGGGGGGGCTTGCCTGGAAGCTCCGTTGAAAGGGGTAGAAGGGTCGTCGTCGACGTAGTCGATAACAGTGACATCAACATCGGTCTCGGGGTCTACCGGAGAGAAGAGGGGGAAGAAACAGTAATACATGCAAACATAAGCATAACAAGACTATAAACGGGGCTAGAGGTGTTCGAACATGGTGCTAGGCGATACTAGCGAAGGGGAAAACATCCGGGAAAGTTTTCTCGGTTCCGGATGTTTGCCAGACAGATGAACCGGAGGTGAAAAGTTGCATGTTTGCTATGCTAGGAATGGTGGCAGACGAACGGATCGCATATCCGGATTTGCCTCAAAATTCTGAGCAACTTTCATGTAGAAAACTTTTTCATCCGAGATACGGTTTAATTACTATGAATTTCTAAAGGTTTAAACATTTTCTGGAATTAAATAAATTAACAGAAAAGGGAATTATGACATCAGCATGATGCAATGCTGACGTCATCATGTCAACAGGTCAACTAACCAGTCAGACCAGACAGGTGGCGCCCACATGTCAGCCACTGTAATTAATAGAGTTTATAATAAACTAATCTGAGGTTAGCTAGCTAATGGGCCCCACATGTCAGTCTCTAATTAGTAACTAATTAGGTTTTAATTATTAAAACATTTTAATTATTTAAAATAGGTGGTGGGGCCCGCGTGTCAGTGGCACTGGGCTGCCTGGTCAGCAGTTGACTAGGTCAACCCAGTCAACTGGGACCCGCGAGGCCCACTGGCAGTGGCTCCAGAGTGGCCCCAGGCCAGCCACATGGGCGGCCGGTGCCGGAGTGACTCCGGCGACTGAAACAACGGCGGCGCCTCACCGGAGTTGGCCGGAATCGCACTACGGGGCTCGGTTTTGGGCGTGCGTGGGTGCGTTCGAATGGTCACTCGACCGCGCGTCGAGTGGTGGTGGTGGCACCGCCGGACCTAGCCGGAACACCGGCGACGAGGTCCGCGGCGGTGGTTTTTCGGGCAAGGACGGGGATCGCGCTAGGAGGCACGGGAGGAGGCGCGGACAGCTAGGAGGCCTCCCGGTAGCGGTACGGCACGAAGCCGTGCTCGAAAGCGAGCTTGGCCGAGACGGAGAGGCTCGACAGCGGCGACGAGTTTGGCCACGGTGGCAACGATGGCCTACGGGCACGTGAAATGACAGAGGAGTAGGGGGAGGAGAGGGAGGTGCTCACCGAGCGGCTAAGAAAATCCCTCGATAGGTTAGGTGCGTAGGAGAAGGCCGAGTCAACGACGGCGGGGTCGCAGTGGCCGGAGATGGGGACAAGGACGAACGGCGGCTGCGGTGCTTCTCAAGCTCGACGGCGAGGCGTAGTCGAGGTAGAGGTCGTCGACGCGTCTCGTGGACGTGCTGGCGAGGCGCGGGGTGGTCGATGGCCGCGGCTATGGCGCAGCCATGGCGACGGTGGCGCTCGGTGAGGCGCGACCGAGGTGGATCTAGAGGGGAGTGGGAGAGGCGGAGTGGACGAAGGAAGTGAGCGGGCGAGTGGGGTGGCAGAGCAAGTGGAAGGGGAGCCCAAGGCGTCGAGGGGATCCTTATCCTCCTCGTTGACGGCGAGGTGGTTCGGCGGGGACGCGCGGGCGTGCGCCCTCGGTCGGTTGAACAGGGGAGGAGAGAGCAACCGGGGAGGTAGGTGGGCCGGCCTGCTGGGATGGGCCGAAGCCCAAGGGGAGGCCAGGGGCTCTCCCACCCCTTCTCCTTTTCTTTTCCTTTTTTATTACTTATTTTCTTTTCACAATTTTATTTAATTTCCACAATATTTTAGTTTAGTTAAAATACACAAGTAGTTTCTAAATTAGTATTTAGTATTTATGCCACTGCCACAAAATAACTTGGCGCAAAATAAATTAGTTCAGAGTTTTTATAAATTAAAAAGCATTTATATAATTGCCTTTAGCCATTGTTTTATTCACAAAGGGCATTTAAACACCTTACAAAAGTGTTGGGTCATCACCATAATTAGCTATGGAATATTTGCCACATGATAAACATTTTAGTTTGCATGTTGACAAAATTGAAATTTTGGTCTTGAATTGAATTAGAATTTGAATTAAGCCTTGGATCATATGGGGATTACCAACAGTAATGAGATGACATGGCACCACTAACGAGGGATTACTATAACTTAATTATCCGGGCGTTACAAATCTCCTCCACTACAAGAAATCTCGTCTCGAGATTTAAGGGGTGTAGTAGGGGGGAAGACTCGAAAAGGACGGGGCTCAACACAAGATAGGTACCTGGGGGCTATCTCACTGAACATGGCATAGTGGCATCTCTCGATTTGAAATTTAAGAAGTCATCGAGAACAAGGTAAGGAGGTGCAATAAGAAGCTTTAAGCGTGTAGGCAATCGTTCGTTGCCTGAAACAAAGGGTGAAAAGGGTTCAGAGCAATGAGAATAAGTATTGTGTCTGATACCAGAATAGATCACAAGGAAGGTGGCTCGTGAGTTACATACGTAGCCAAGCGCGAGGGATAACTTCGAAAACAGGGATGTATATGAGAGTCAGGTTTCGATCATGTGGAACTGTGGGTTATGGGCCCACCATGTGGGTTAAAAGCCGGAAGGGTGCTAACATTTGCACGGTCATGATAGTAAGGCAGGTCAGAGGACAACCTGTCAGTTATGTTGGCAACAACATTGATACCAAGGGCGAGGAACAAAGAGAACCATTTTCCTGCTCGTTAAGACGAGGCGGACCAATAGGCAAAGTTCTCGTCCATCGGTGGCTACCGGAATGTCATCAACAATAGTAACAAGGTCTTACTGATAGAGTTTGTACACCGAGGGGTATACATAAGCAGGGAGTTATCACTACTCAAATATGTTACGTTACAAGAAAGTTTAAACCAAATAATGGAAAGGAAAGTGTAGACATCGAATCAGTTGTCGGCGCTCTCGAGTGTCTAACAACTCAGAACCCGTAGAAACTTGGAATCAGCGAGAATTAATAGTCATGAAGAACTCATAAGATGTTATGTAGTTCCATGATATTCTCGAGATACCAGAGGGTAGTACTCAAGGGTAGAGCAGAATAGAGGTTGGACAGGTGAAATGATCTATATAAGACAAGTACTTCAACTTGTCCGAGAAATGGTATCAAAGAACAATATGGTCGGAACCACGGTTGCAAAGGACCAAACATAGATAAAAGATGAACTTATCACAAGGGGATTATTATTATTACAAGAAGCTTCCATGATAAGTTCCACATCGTGTCCATGGGCATGAACACAAAGTTCAAGGTTGACTCCCACTTCTCCAATGCATAACCTTTCATTCACTTCTCATTTTAGATGAAGCCATAGTGTTGAGATTTTATCTGGCATAACACCAGTAGAGTATGACCCGTGGAAGTTTCCGGGTTCATACTGTTGGGGAACGTTGCAGAAAATTAAAATTTTTCCTACGGTTTCACCAAGATCCATCTATGAGTTCATCTAAGCAATGAGTCAAGGGGAAGAGTTTGCATCTACATACCACTTGTAGATCGAGTGCGGAAGCGTTCAAGGGGATGGTGATGATGGAGTCGTACTCGTCGTGATTCGGATCACCGATGACCAAGTGCTGAACGGACAGCACCTCCGCGTTCAACACACATACGGGACGGACAATGTCTCCTCCGTCTTGATCCAGCAAGGAGGAAGGAGAGGTTGAGGAAGGCAGCTCCAACGGCAGCACGACGGCGTGGTGTAGTTGGTGCAGAAGTACTCCGACAGGGCTTCGCCAAGCACGTACGGAGGAGGAGAGGTGTTGGGGATGGGAGGGGCCGCGCCTTGAGTTGTGTACAGCAGCCCTCCCCTCACCCCTCTATATATAGGAGGAGAGGAGCAAGGGGGCCGGCCCTCTAGGGGAAACCCTAGAGGGGGGCAGAGGCCAAAGGGGAGAGGGAAAAAGGGTGGCTTGCCCCCCAAGCTAGGGGGGCGCCCCCTTTAGGGTTTCCCCTCCCCTTGCCCTAGCCGCATGAGCCTAGGTGGGGAGGCGCGCCCAGCCCACTAGGGGCTGGCTCCCTCTCCTACACAGCCTATGTGGCCCCCCCGGGAGGGGTGGCCCCACTCGGTGGACCCCCGGAACCCTTCCGGTGGCCCCGGTACAATACCGGTATGCCGCCGAAACTTTCCGGTGTCCGTTTAACAACTTCTCATATATAAATCTTTACCTACGGACCCTTCCGGAACTCCTCGTGACGTCCGGGATCTCATCCGGGACTCCGAACAACATTCGGTAGTCACATACAAGTCTTCCTAATAACCCTAGCGTCACCGAACCTTAAGTGTGTAGACCCTACGGGTTCGGGAGACACGTAGACATGACCGAGACGGCTCTCGGGCAATAACCAACAGCGGGATCTGGATACCCATGTTAGCTCCCACATGCTCCTCGATGATGTCATCGGATGAACCACGATGTCGAGGATTCAATCAACCCCGTATGCAATTCCCTTTGTCAATCGGTACGTTACATGCCCGAGACTCGATCGTCAGTATCCCAATACCTCGTTCAGTCTTGTTACCGGCAAGTCACTTTACTCGTACCGTAATGCATGATCCCGTGACCAAACACTTGGTCACCTTGAGCTCATTATGATGATGCATTACCGAGTGGGCCCAGAGATACCTCTCCGTCATACGGAGTGACAAATCCCAGTCTCGATCCGTGTCAACCCAACAGACACTTTCGGAGATACCTGTAATGCACCTTTATAGTCACCCAGTTACGTTGTGACGTTTGGTACACCCAAAGCACTCCTACGGTATCCGGGAGTTACACGATCTCATGGTCTAAGGAAGAGATACTTGACATTGGAAAAGCTCTAGCAAACGAACTAACCGACCTTTGTGCTATGCTTAGGATTGGGTCTTGTCCATCACATCATTCTCCTAATGATGTGATCCCGTTATCAACGACATCCAATGTCCATAGCCAGGAAACCATGACTATCTGTTGATCACAACGAGCTAGTCAACTAGAGGCTCACTAGGGACATATTGTGGTCTATGTATTCACACGTGTATTACGATTTCCGAATAATACAGTTATAGCATGAATAAAAGACTATTATCATGAACAAAGAAATATAATAATAACACTTTTATTATTGCCTCTAGGGCATATTTCGAACAGTCTCCCACTTGCACTAGAGTCAATAATCTAGTTACATTGTGATGAATCGAACACCCATAGAGTTCTGGTGTTGATCATGTTTCGCTCGCGAGAGAGGTTTAGTCAACGGATCTGCGACATTCAGATCCGTATGTACTTTGCAAATTTCTATGTCTCCATCTTGAACATTTTCACGGATGGAGTTGAAACGACGCTTGATGTGCCTGGTCTTCTTGTGAAATCTGGGCTCCTTCGCAAGGGCAATAGCTCCAGTATTGTCACAGAAAAGTTTGATCGGCCCCGACGCATTGGGTATGACTCCTAGGTCGGTGATGAACTCCTTCACCCAAATAGCTTCATGCGCTGCCTCCGAGGCTGCCATGTACTCCGCTTCACATGTAGATCCCGCCACGACGCTCTGCTTGCAGCTGCACCAGCTTACTGCTCCACCATTCAACATATACACGTATCCGGTTTGTGACTTAGAGTCATCCAGATCTGTGTCAAAGCTAGCGTCGACGTAACCCTTTACGACGAGCTCTTCGTCACCTCCATAAATGAGAAACATGTCCTTTGTCCTTTTCAAGTACTTCAGGATATTCTTGACCGCTGTCCAGTGTTCCTTGCCGGGATTACTTTGGTACCTTCCTACCGAACTTACGGCAAGGTTTACATCAGGTCTGGTACACAGCATGGCATACATAATAGATCCTATGGCTGAAGCATAGGGGATGACACTCATCTCTTCTTTATCTTTTGCCGTGGTCGGGCATTGAGCCGAGCTCAATCTCACACCTTGCAATACAGGCAAGAACCCCTTCTTGGACTGATCCATTTTGAACTTCTTCAAAATTTTATCAAGGTATGTGCTTTGTGAAAGACCTATGAGGCGTCTCGATCTATTTCTATAGATCTTGATGCCTAATATATAAGCAGCTTCTCCAAGGTCCTTCATTGAAAAACACTTATTCAAGTAGGCCTTAATGCTGTCCAAGAATTCTATATCATTTCCCATCAAAAGTATGTCATCTACATATAATATGAGAAATGCTACAGAGCTCCCACTCACTTTCTTGTAAACGCAGGCTTCTCCATAAGTCTGCATAAACCCAAACGCTTTGATCATCTCATCAAAGCGAATGTTCCAACTCCGAGATGCTTGCACCAGCCCATAAATGGATCGCTGGAGCTTGCATACTTTGTTAGCGTTCTTAGGATCGACGAAACCTTCTGGCTGCATCATATACAACTCTTCCTTAAGATAACCGTTAAGGAATGCCATTTTGACGTCCATCTGCCATATCTCATAATCATAGTATGCGGCAATTGCTAACATGATTCAGACGGACTTAAGCTTCGCTACGGGAGAGAAAGTCTCATCGTAGTCAATCCCTTGAACTTGCCGATAACCCTTAGCGACAAGTCGAGCTTTATAGATGGTGACATTACCATCCGCGTCCGTCTTCTTCTTAAAGATCCATTTGTTTTCTATCGCTCGCCGATCATCGGGCAAGTCAGTCAAAGTCCATACTTTGTTTTCATACATGGATTCTATCTCGGATTTCATGGCTCCAAGCCATTTGTTGGAATCTGGGCCCGCCATCGCTTCTTCATAGTTCGAAGGTTCATCGTTGTCTAACAACATGATTTCCAGGACAGGGTTGCCGTACCAATCTGGTGCGGAACGTGTCCTTGTGGACCTATGAAGTTCAGTAGCAACTTGATCCGAAGTACCTTGATCATCATCATTATTTTCCTCTTCAGTTGGTGTAGGCATCACATGAACATCTTCCTGAGTTGCACTACTGTCCTGCTCAAGAGGTAGTACTTCATCGAGTTCTACTTTCCTCCCACTTATTTCTTTCGAGAGAAACTCTTTTTCCAGAAAGGATCCGTTCTTAGCGACAAAGATCTTGCCCTCGGATCTTAAGTAGAAGGTATACACAATGGTTTCCTTAGGGTATCCCATGAAGACGCATTTTTCCGACTTGGGTTCGAGCTTTTCAGGTTGAAGTTTCTTGACATAAGCATCGCATCCCCAAACTTTCAGAAACGACAGCTTAGGTTTCTTCCCAAACCATAATTCATACGATGTCGTCTCAACGGATTTAGACGGTGCCCTATTTAAAGTGAATGTAGCTGTCTCTAGAGCGTATCCCCAAAATGATAGCGGTGAATCGGTAAGAGACATCATAGACTGCACCATATCCAATAGAGTGCGATTACGACGTTCGGACACACCGTTACGCTGAGGTGTTCCAGGCGGCGTGAGTTGTGAAACGATTCCACATTTCCTTAAGTGTGTACCAAATTTGTGACTTAAGTATTCTCCTCCACGATCTGATCGTAAGAATTTTATCTTTCGGTCACGTTGATTCTCTACTTCATTCTGAAATTCCTTGAACTTTTCAAAGGTCTCAGACTTGTGTTTCATCAAGTAGACATACCCATATCTACTCAAGTCATCTGTGAGAGTGAGAACATAACGATATCCTCCACGAGCCTCAACACTCATTGGACCGCACACATCGGTATGTATGATTTCCAACAAGTTGGTTGCTCGCTCCATTGTTCCGGAGAACGGAGTCTTGGTCATCTTGCCCATGAGGCATGGTTCGCATGTGTCAAATGATTCATAATCAAGAGACTCTAAAAGTCCATCAGCATGGAGCTTCTTCATGCGCTTGACACCAATGTGACCAAGGCGGCAGTGCCACAAGTATGTGGGACTATCGTTATCAACTTTACATCTTTTGGTATTCACGCTATGAATATGTGTAACACTACGTTCGAGATTCATTAAGAATAAACCATTGACCATCGGAGCATGACCATAGAACATATCTCTCATATAAATAGAACAACCATTATTCTCGGACTTAAATGAGTAGCCATCTCGTATTAAACGAGATCCAGATACAATGTTCATGCTCAAACTTGGCACCAAATAACAATTATTAAGGTTCAAAACTAATCCCGTAGGTAAATGTAGAGGTAGCGTGCCGACGGCGATCACATAGACTCTGGAACCATTCCCGACGCGCATCGTCACCTCGTCCTTCGCCAGTCTCCGCTTATTCCGCAGCTCCTGCTGTGAGTTACAAATATGAGCAACGGCACCGGTATCAAATACCCAGGAGTTACTACGAGTACTGGTAAGGTACACATCAATTACATGTATATCGAATATACCTTTAGTGTTTCCGGCCTTCTTATCCGCTAAGTATTTGGGGCAGTTCCGCTTCCAGTGACCCTTCCCCTTGCAATAAAAGCACTCAGTCTCAGGCTTGGGTCCATTCTTTGACTTCTTCCCGGCAACTGGCTTACCGGGCGCGGCAACCTCTTTGCCGTCCTTCTTGAAGTTCTTCTTACCCTTGCCCTTCTTGAACTTAGTGGTCTTATTGACCATCAACACTTGATGTTCTTTCTTGATTTCAACCTCTGCTGACTTCAGCATAGAAAATACTTCAGGAATGGTCTTTACCATCCCCTGCATATTGTAGTTCATCACAAAGCTCTTGTAGCTTGGTGGGAGCGACTGAAGGATTCTGTCAATGACTGCCTCATCAGGGAGGTTAATATTCAGCTGGGTCATACGGTTGTGCAACCCAGACATCTTGAGTATGTGCTCACTGACAGAACTATTTTCCTCCATCTTACAACTATAGAACTTGTCGGAGATGTCATATCTCTCGACCCGGGCGTGAGCTTGGAAAACTAGTTTCAGCTCCTCGAACATCTCATATGCTCCGTGATGCTCAAAACGCTTTTGGAGCCCCGGTTCTAAGCTGTAAAGCAT
This sequence comes from Triticum aestivum, assembly GCF_018294505.1. Classification (NCBI taxonomy): domain Eukaryota; kingdom Viridiplantae; phylum Streptophyta; class Magnoliopsida; order Poales; family Poaceae; genus Triticum; species Triticum aestivum. The sequence continues at coordinate 429,780,418 of NC_057795.1, read as the reverse complement.
GCCGCACTGAACGAGGGAGTAATCATCAGCACGAGACTGCCAAGCATTCATAATGTCTTGGTTCTCTGGGACGGGAGCGTCACCTAGCGGTCCTTCTAGGACATATTGTTTCCTGGCAGCTATGAGGATGATCCTCAGGTTCCGGACCCAGTCCGTATAGTTGCTGCCATCATCTTTCAGCTTGGTTTTCTCTAGGAACGCGTTGAAGTTCATGTTGACATGAGCGTTGGCCATTTGATCTACAAGACATATTTGCAAAAGGTTTTAGACTAAGTTCATGATAATTAAGTTCATCTAATCAAATTATTGAATGAACTCCCACTCAGATTTGACATCCCTCTAGTCATCTAAGTGTTACACGATCCGAGTCGACTAGGCCGTGTCCGATCATCACGTGAGACGGACTAGTCATCGTCGGTGAACATTCTCATGTTGATCGTATCTTCCATACGACTCGTGTTCGACCTTTCGGTCTCCGTGTTCCGAGGCCATGTCTGTACATGCTAGGCTCGTCAAGTTAACCCTAAGTGTTTTGCATGTGTAAAACTGTCTTACACCCGTTGTATGTGAACGTAAGGATCTATCACACCCGATCATCACGTGGTGCTTCGAAACGACGAACTTTAGCAACGGTGCACAGTTAGGGGAGAACACTTCTTGAAATTGTTGTAAGGGATCATCTTATTTACTACCGTCGTTCTAAGTAAACAAGATGCATAAAACATAATAAACATCACATGCAATTATATAAAGTAGTGACATGATATGGCCAATATCATATAGCTCCTTTGATCTTCATCTTCGGGGCTCCATGATCATCTTGTCACCGGCATGACACCATGATCTCCATCATCATGATCTCCATCATCGTGTCTTCATGAAGTTGTCACGCCAACGACTACTTCTACTTCTATGACTAACGCGTTTAGCAATAAAGTAAAGTAGTTTACATGGCGTTCTTCAATGACACGCAGGTCATACAAAAATAAAGACAACTCCTATGGCTCCTGCCGGTTGTCATACTCATCGACATGCAAGTCGTGATTCCTATTACAAGAACATGATCTCATACATCACAATATATCATTCATCATTCATCACAACTTCTGGCCATATCACATCACATGACAATTGCTGCAAAAACAAGTTAGACGTCCTCTAATTGTTGTTGCATCTTTTACGTGGCTGCAATTGGGTTCTAGCAAGAACGTTTTCTTACCTACGAATAACCACAACGTGATCTTGTCAACTTCTATTTACCCTTCATAAGGACCCTTTTCATCGAATCCACTTCAACTAAAGTGGGAGAGACAGACACCCGCCAGCCACCTTATGCAACTAGTGCATGTTAGTCGGTGGAACCGGTCTCACGTAAGCGTACGTGTAAGGTTGGTCCGGGCCGCTTCATCCCACAATACCGCTGAAGCAAGATAAGACTAGTAGCGGCAAGCAAGTTGACAAGATCTACGCCCACAACAAAATTGTGTTCTACTCGTGCAAAGAGAACTACGCATAGACCTAGCTCATGATGCCACTGTTGGGGAACGTTGCAGAAAATTAAAATTTTCCTACGGTTTCACCAAGATCCATCTATGAGTTCATCTAAGCAACGAGTCAAGGGGAAGAGTTTGCATCTACATACCACTTGTAGATCGAGTGCGGAAGCGTTCAAGGGGATGGTGATGATGGAGTCGTACTCGTCGTGATTCGGATCACCGATGACCAAGTGCTGAACGGACAGCACCTCCGCGTTCAACACACGTACGGGACGGACGACGTCTCCTCCGTCTTGATCCAGCAAGGAGGAAGGAGAGGTTGAGGAAGGCAGCTCCAACGGCAGCACGACGGCGTGGTGTAGTTGGTGCAGAAGTACTCCGACAGGGCTTCGCCAAGCACGTACGGAGGAGGAGAGGTGTTGGGGAGGGGAGGGGCTGCGCCTTGAGTTGTGTACAGCAGCCCTCCCCTCACCCCTCTATATATAGGAGGAGAGGGGCAAGGGGGCCGGCCCTCTAGGGGAAACCCTAGAGGGGGGCGGAGGCCAAAGGGGAGAGGGAAAAAGGGTGGCTTGCCCCCCAAGCTAGGGGGGCGCCCCCTTTAGGGTTTCCCCTCCCCTTGCCCTAGCCGCATGGGCCTAGGTGGGGAGGCGCGCCCAGTCCACTAGGGGATGGCTCCCTATCCCACACAGCCTATGTGGCCCCCCCAGGAGGGGTGGCCCCACCCGGTGGACCCCCGGAACCCTTCCGGTGGCCCCGGTACAATACCGGTATGCCACCGAAACTTTCCGGTGTCCGTTTAACAACTTCCCATATATAAATCTTTACCTCCGGACCCTTCCGGAACTCCTCGTGACGTCCGGGATCTCATCCGGGACTCCGAACAACATTCGGTAGTCACATACAAGTCTTCCTAATAACCCTAGCGTCACCGAACCTTAAGTGTGTAGACCCTACGGGTTCGGGAGACACGTAGACATGACCAAGACAGCTCTCGGGCAATAACCAACAGCGGGATCTGGATACCCATGTTGGCTCCCACATGCTCCTCGATGATGTCATCGGATGAACCACGATGTCGAGGATTCAATCAACCCCGTATGCAATTCCCTTTGTCAATCGGTACGTTACATGCCCGAGACTCGATCGTCAGTATCCCAATACCTCGTTCAGTCTCGTTACCGGCAAGTCACTTTACTCGTACCGTAATGCATGATCCCGTGACCAAACACTTGGTCACCTTGAGCTCATTATGATGATGCATTACCGAGTGGGCCCAGAGATACCTCTCCGTCATACGGAGTGACAAATCCTAGTCTCGATCCGTGTCAACCCAACAGACACTTTCGGAGATACCTGTAATGCACCTTTATAGTCACCCAGTTACGTTGTGACGTTTGGTACACCCAAAGCACTCCTACGGTATCCGGGAGTTACACGATCTCATGGTCTAAGGAAGAGATACTTGACATTGGAAAAGCTCTAGCAAACGAACTAACCGACCTTTGTGCTATGCTTAGGATTGGGTCTTGTCCATCACATCATTCTCCTAATGATGTGATCCCGTTATCAACGACATCCAATGTCCATAGCCAGGAAACCATGACTATCTGTTGATCACAACGAGCTAGTCAACTAGAGGCTCACTAGGGACATATTGTGGTCTATGTATTCACACGTGTATTACGATTTCCGGATAATACAGTTATAGCATGAATAAAAGACTATTATCATGAACAAAGAAATATAATAATAACACTTTTATTATTGCCTCTAGGGCATATTTCCAACACATACAGATTATGGAAGGCATAGGTTCAACCCATCAGGGTATCTTAGGAACATATACTATAATCTTCAGGAGTAAATATCTCAAACTCGGGAGTAGATCATGGTTGAGGAAGCAAAGGATACCATTTACCAAAGGCATTATGTATCCGAGGGGATGCTCACAAGGTTATTGAATATGAAGGACGCTATCGGATAAAATCCAACAAAGGACCTTGTGGTCCACAAGGGATCTGATGTGAGTATCGATACTCACCCAGAAGAATAAAGAATGCAAGGATATCAGACTATAGAAACAATTAACTAATTCAAATCTCAAATGTAAAGGAATTATGATTTCCAAAACGGTGGATCAGGAGCAGAGGCTCTGATCAAAGACAAGTAATTTGAATAGACATAGATCAACAATCAATCATGGCTTGATTTGTCAAACACCAGCTCATGTCCGGGAAAGACATCTGAGCCGATGGGAAGAATTCTAATTTTGATTGAAGATTGTGAGCATTCACAAACACATCGAATCAATTGCTCAAAATTATGATGACATAGGTTGCTAAAGAGCATTGCTGGACATATGGAAGTAACCATAGTGTAAGCAGGTAAGGAGGAATAAGAGTAATTGGCTACTTAGGAGTTTCGGAAGATCAAATAGCATTCCAAAGAATTTTGTGAAACACATGAACAACTTTGGACAAACGGATACTCGACAAGTAATTATCCGTAGGGGTATTCATGTGGCAAAGAGCTGCAATGCAGTAGGCACAAGGTATTCTCGGAACAAATAAGGAGAAATTCAAGGTATCTTGTAATAACAAGATCAACTAGGAATGACTGTATGAAGGACAACGTAGGTAGTTACACCTAAAGATTTATCGGTGGTAGGGATCGCAATGGCGAAGGGTACAAGGGAATCGGTAAAACATCAAAGAGTATCTTCAGAATATTCTAGTGCACCAAGCAATCATCTGGAGTAAAGGGGCTCTCCGGGAGAAAGTATTTACGAGAACCTAGAGTTATTGTTAGCAAAATCATTTATCCCAAATAGAGGAGAGATCAGATCCCCAGAGTATAGACGAGGAATAAAAGATCCTAATACCACCCAATGGCGATGTGGGCCCATAACGCACAGGTCCCAGGATCGAAACCTGGCTCTGATACCAACTTGTGATGCCCCCAATTCAATCGTACACTAATCATACACGCAAATGTGTACGATCAAGATCAAGGACTCACGGGAAGATATCACAACACAACTCTAGACACAAATCAAAATAATACAAGCTTTATATTACAAGCCAGGGGCCTCGAGGGCTCGAATACAAGCTCGATACACAAGAGTCAGTGGAAGCAACAATATCTGAGTACAAACATAAGTTAACAAGGATACCTTAAGAAGGCAAACACAAAAGCAACAACGATCGAAGAGGCAAGGCCTCCTGCCTGGGACCTCCTAACTACTCCTGGTCGTTGGCGGGCTCCAAGTAGCAGCATCCGTCAGCGGTGGCATCTGGCTTCAGGGATCCACCATCTGGTTGCATCAACCGGAAAGAAGGAAGAAGGGGGAAAAGGGGTAGCAAAGCAACCGTGAGTACTCATCCAAAGTACTCGCAAGCATCAGATCTATACTAAGTATGCACTGGTATCAAATGGATGGTTTGTATCTGTGGACTGAACTACTGAATGCCAGAATAGAGGGGGAAGGCCTAGCCTATCAAAGACTAGCATCTTCAAGCAGCTCCAAGCATCTTATAGAAGAGTAAAGAATAGCAATTTATAATTATCAAACATGTTGTAACATTAATGCCCAGAGATCCTTCCTTGACTCCCTGCGAGAAAGCAATCCCGGAGCCACATATCTCAAGTATCCATTTCTAGTTGTAAAAGATCAGGATATAAGTCTGAACGTCGTTACCGTGGACACGGCTATTAATAGATAATCTTCCTTGCAGGGGTGCACCACGTTTTCCAACACACTCGATCACTCTGGCCGGACACACTTTTTTGAGTCAATGCCCGACCTTGGAAGATCAACACGTTGTAGCCCTATCTAGGCTCAGCAGAGAGGTCCCCGTCGGTCTACATCCTAAGCACTCCGGGGTCTGGGCCCATCACCCGTTGCACTCCGGATCGTTGCGTACAGGGTGGGTCCAGGCTCCACCACTACAGGATGGTGCCGGCCCAGCCGTGCCGCACTACTGAACTGGACGTCTGACAAAGCTTCGGCTGATAATGCGACGTCGAGGCCCATAACTATTCTCACGTGGTGGTTGGTGCATAAAGGCCAGAGGCCAACTCAGAACAAATACCCAAACCATAGTGTATTATTAGCTTGCGGAGACGAGCAGAGACTCACGATCGAAGTGACCCTGTCACCCCGTCTCATGGACTTACGACATGGGTCCAGAATGCCTGGCCGTGCCATGTCATTATCTTGCGGGTGCTCTTCGGGCCCGCCCGACTTTCACCAAGGTCTCAAGTAAAGTCAATTGTAACCGTGTGTCCAAACATTAAGGGGAAAACCCGAGGAATCACCCCGGTGGATTCCACTCAATGTAATCATCAAGGTGAACGTAAGAGGGACCACCCTCGAGGTTCACACTTGAGGTGCTGAACGACATAGCCATATCGAAAATGGTGAAAGAGGAAATCACCCTCGATGACCACGACCGAATAGCTACACTACAGAATTATCATCAGGAGTGCGTTATGAGGGATCACCCTCGGCACTCGATAGTAGCTCTGCAGAGTCGAGCAACAAAAGGGGCGTGATGTGATGTGAGGTGTCGGGCTCTGGTCGTCGATCACGCTGATCGAGTCGTCGATGATGAAGCAGGGGAAACAAGGACAAGTACTGGGGTTCACTGATGGATCACTAACCAACCTATACTAAGCAGTTTAGGATAATCAGGTAAGGTACAATTAGCAGGTTACAAAAGCAGGCTATGCATCAGAATAGGAGAAAACATAACAATAGCAAAATCTAATGCAAGCATGAGAGAATGGAATGGGCGATATCGGGATGATCAAAGGGGGGGCTTGTCTGGAAGCTCCGTTGAAAGGGGTAGAAGGGTCGTCGTCGACGTAGTCGATCATAGTGACATCAACATCGGTCTCGGGGTCTACCGGAGAGAAGAGGGGGAAGAAACAGTAATACACGCAAACATAAGCATAACAAGACTATAAACGGGGCTAGAGGTGTTCGAACGCGGTGCTAGGCGATACTAGCGAAGGGGGAAAACATCCGGGAAAGTTTTCCCGGTTCCGGACGTCTATCAGACAGATGAACCAGAGGGGAAAAGTTGCATGTTTGCTATGCTAGGGATGTGTGGCAGATGAGCGGACCGCGTCTCTGGATTCGTCTCGAAATTCTGAGCAACTTTCATGTAAAAAACTTTTTCATCCGAGCTACGGTTTAATTACTATGAATTTCTTAAGGTTTAAAAATTTTCTGGAATTAAATAAATTAACAGAAAAGGGAATTATGACATCAGCATGATGCAATGCTGATGTCAGCAGGTCAACAGGTCGGCTGACCAGTCAAACCAGACAGGTGGCGCCCATATATCATCCACTGTAATTAACAGAGTTTATAATAAACTAATCTGAGGTTAGCTAGCTACTGGGCCCCACATGTCGGTCTCTAATTAGTAACTAATTAGTTTTTCATTATTAAAACATTTTAATTATTTAAAATAGGCGGTGGGGCCCGTGTGTCAGTGGCACTGGGCTGCCTGGTCAGCAGTTGATTGGGTCAACCCAGACAACTGGGACCCACGGGGCCCACTGGCAGTGGCTCTAGGGTGGCCCAGGCCAGCCATGTCGGCGGCCGGCGCCGGAGTGACTCCGGCGACCAAAACAACGGCGGCGCCTCGCCGGAGTTGGCCGGAATCGCATTATGGGGCTCGGTTTAGGGCGTGCGTGGGTGCGTTCAAACGGTCACTCGACCGCGCGTCGAGTGGTGGTGGTGGCACCGCCAGACCTGGCCGGAAACATCGCCGGCGACGAGGTCCGCGGTGGTGGTGTTTCGGGCGAGGATGGGGATCACGCTAGGAGGCACGGGAGGAGGCGCAGACGGCTGGGAGGCCTCCTGGCAGCGGTACGGGCATGGAGCCGTGCTCGAAAGCGAGCTTGGCCGATGGTGGCCGAGACGGAGAGGCTCGACAGCGGCAACGCGTTCGGCCACGGCGGCAACGATGGCCTACGGGCACGAGAAACGACGGGGGAGTAGGGGGAGGAGAAGGAGGTGCTCACCAAGCGGCTAAGAAAAGCCCTCGACAGGTTTGGAGCGCAAGGGAAGGCCGAATCGACGACGGCGGCGTCGCGGTGGCCGGAGGTGGGGACGAGGACGAACGGCGGCTGCGGTGCTTCTCGAGCTCGACGGCGAGGCGTAGTTGAGGTAGAGGTCGCTAGCGCGTCTCGTGGACATGTTGGCGAGGCGCGGGGTGGCCGATGGCCGCGGCTATGACGCAGCCATGGCGACGGCGGCGCTCGGTGAGGTGCGACCGAGGTGGATCTGGAGGGGAGTGGGAGAGGCGGAGTGGACGAGGGAAGTGAGTGGGCGAGTGGGGTGGCAGAGCAAGTGGAAGGAGAGCCTGAGGCGTCGACGGGATCCTTATCCTCCTCGTCAACAGCGACGCGTGGGTGTGCGCCCTCGGTCAGTTGAACAGGGGGAGGGGAGAGCGACCGGGAAGGTAGGTGGGCCGGCCTGCTGGGATGGGTCGAAGCCCAAGGGGAGGCCAGGGGCTCTCCCACCCCTTCTCCTTTTCTTTTCCTTTTTTATTACTTATTTTCTTTTCACAGTTTTATTTAATTTCCACAATATTTCAGTTTAGTTAAAATACAAAAGTAGTTTCTAAATTAGTATTTAGTATTTATGCCACTGCCACAAAATAACTTGGCACAAAATAAATTAGTTCAGAGTTTTTATAAATTAAAAAGCATTCATATAATTGCCTTTAGCCACTGTTTTATTCACAAAGGGCATTTAAACACTTTACAAAAGAGTTGGGTCATCACCATAATTAGTTATGGAATATTTGCCACATGATAAACATTTTAGTTTGCATGTTGACAAAATTGAAATTTTGGTCTTGAATTGAATTAGAATTTGAATTAGGCCTTGGATCATATGAGGATTAGCAACAGTAATGAGATGACATGGCACCACTAACGAGGGATTACTGTAGCTTAATTATCCGGGCGTTACATCCCACTTGCGATAGAGTCAATAATCTAGTTTACATCATAATGAATCTAACAACCATGGAGTTCTGGTGCCGATCATGTTTTGCTCGTGGAAGATATTTAGTCAACGGGTCCGTCACATTTAGATCCGTATGTACTTTGCAAATTTGCCTCCACGACACTTTGCTTGGAACTGCACCAACTGATTGCTCCACCGTCCAATATAAATATGTATATGGTTTGTGACTTCGATTCATCTGGATCAGTGTCAAAGCTTGCATCAACGTAGCCCTTTATGGCAAGCTCTTCATCACCTTCATAAATGAGAAACATGTCATTGGTCCAATTTAGGTACTTTAGAATTATTCTTGACCGTTGTCCAGTGATCTACTCTTGGATCACTCTGGTACCAACCTGCCAGACTTGTGGCTAGGCACACATCAGGTCCGGTATACAACATGACATACATTGTAGAGCCTATGGCTGAGGCATAGGGGACGCCTTTCATTCTTTCTCTTTCTTCTGCCGAGGTCGGGCTTTGAGCCTGACTCAATTTTACTCCTTGCAACACGAGCAAGAACCCTTTCTTTGACTGGTCCATTTATAACTTCTTCAAAATCTTGTCAAGGTATGTGTTTTGTGTAAGTCCTAGCAGACGCCTCAATCTATCTCTATAGATCTTGATGTTGAATATGTAAGTAGCTTCAACTAGGTATTTCATTGAAAAACTATGTTCAAATAACCCTTTATGCTTTCTAGAAATTCTGTATCATTTCCAATCAATAATATGTTATCGACATATAGTATTATAAATGCTTGTAGCGACCAGACCTCAAATAGTCTGATCTCTATGCATCAGTGTCATCCCTGGATCGGTAATGCTGACACGCACAGTACTTGAAGGATTTATAACAGAGTAGCAATCACACACTTATTACATTGAATGTCTCAAAAGAGAACTTATTACAATAAATATGGCTTAAGGCCATCTAATAACGATAACATCGGAAGGCTTGGAAGATAAAGCGAGTCCATCAACTCCAACGGCATCACTGAGTGAAAGATCACGACCTAAGGCACCTTACTCGTCGTCTGAAAAGTCTGCAACATGAATGTTGCAGCCCGAAAACGGGCCAGCACATGGAATATGTTGGCAATGTAACACATAGAGAGTAATGAACAGAATAATGCTATCACTACATGCATATATGGCTGTGGAAAGCTCTATGGTTACAGTTTTGCATAAAGCCAATTTTCCCCTACAACAAAGGAATAAATTTTATTTAAGTATCATGGTGGTTGTTAAACATTGAGAAGGTTCCTCCAACTCAATCCCAATTAAGCATCATCATTAACCCAATCAAATTTAAATTAAGTAACATGATGAGATTCACACTATAATCCAGGTACTAGATACTCAAGACGTCCATAACCGGGGACACGACTAACCATGATTAGTTTGTACACTCTGCAGAGGTTTGCGCACTTTCCCCACAAGACTCGATCTCCTCCGTTGGATTTCTCGCACTACAAGGTATTTGAGAAACGGATGACCGAGGCACAGTCTTTCAGAAGCATTAACTCTTTACTCTGGGTAGATAGTACCAACCTACATGCCCTACATCTGCTAGTCTACCACTGAAAGAGGTCACACAACATACTCAACTATGCTAGAGCCCATAGTAGCTTGCGGCTGCACACGGAAGTTTCTAGCATGAATAATCTCATGATCCCTTTGAGCCTGGGTGGCGGTCCATAGGAGAATCACACGTTACCCCGGGATTTCCAAAAATACAGGCAACACTGGGTTCCCCAGGTGCCACAATCCACCCAGATGTATATTAAAGTTGCCACCTTAAGTTGAACCATTAATTAACAGTACTCACGTCTGTCATGGATACACTCACCCAATCCACGTCTACTAGCATATCATAGCAATATAAGCAAACATAGAAGTAACTCCCAAAGGTTTGATAATAACAGGTAATAGGTTCTACCTCATCTACTTCCCAATACCCACAATTTAATCAGATCCTAACCATGCAATTGTTTGAGGATTGATCTAATGCAATAAAACTGGGTAGTAAAGAGGTATGATCAAAGTGTTACTTGCCTTGTTGATGATCTGTGAAACCTAGAGATTCGAAGTAGCAAGCGGCGCACTTCGGGCACTCTATCACAAACAAACAAGCATACAATAAGCACTCATCTAATGCACGGGTAAAACTCAATGAGATCTAACCAGAAAGTTCAACTTAAGAACTCCGGTTTGCAAAAAGAATCAAATCAAACGAAGCAACGAAACTCAAACGGCGAAAGAAACAAGCTCCGTTTACTAATCTGGACCTAAGTCAAATTTTACAGTAGCAAAAACTTGTTTGAATTGGTTAAACAGAAAGAGGATTTTGAGACGAAACTCTAGGCGCTTTAATCGCATGATTCCGATAAACAAGCAAAAAGTTATACTAGAACGAAAATCGGATCGGAAATCGCAATAAAAAATAATTGTAAAAAACCTGGGAAAAAAAAGAAAAACTGACGAACAGGCTAATGAACGAACGTTCGCTGTCTGTGGCTATACGATGAAAAGCGTTCGTTAAAACAAACGTACGGACAAACGTCCGCTAAATAAACTAAACCGAGAAAAACCGACGAACCGATCTAAAAAAATAAACCGAGGGTTTTCCTAAAAAACGTACGGTTTTCCAAAGAAAACCGCGGTGGCGGCGGTGGCTACCTCTGGCGGCGGGGTCCGGCGAGGTCGGCGGCGGACGGCGGCTTCGATGGCAGGCGTGGCGACAGCGGCGGGCGGCGGGATCGGCAGCGGCGCGAGGCAGCGGCGGCGGCAACTGGCGGCGGTGGCAACCGGCGGCGGCGGCGGCTTAGGGTTAGGGTTTGGGGGCGCGTTGGCTGGTGTGGGCTGGGGCGCCGGGGCGGCGGCTTATAAGGGCCGGCCCGAAGAGTCCAGGCCGGGTACGGCCCGAAGTCGGTTTCTTTTTTTTAAATAATTCCGACGTGCGGAAAAAGAAAGAAAAGAAATACTAAACGGACTCCAAAAATCCCGAAATAAATTTTCCCCATCCTCTAAAAATAAGCGGGACGAGATGAACATTTATTTGGGCCTAAAATGCAATTTTGAAAAACGCGTATTTTTCCTAATTCAAATAAAATAGCGATAAAACTCCGAAATATAAATCTTATTTGATTTTATTATTAAACCTCCAATATTTCTTTATTTTGGGAAAGTCATTTTATTCCCTCTCTCTTATTTATATAAAAGAAATATATGAAGATAAAATAATTAAAATCAAAAGATCCTCTTTTCAAAATTTGAGAAAACTCAAATATGAAAATAACGAAATCCCCAACTCTCTCCGTGGGTCCTTGAGTTGCGTAGAATTTCTAGGATCAAGCCAAAATGCAATAAAATATAATATGCAATGATGATCTAATGTATAACATTCCAAATTGAAAATTTGGGATGTTACAAACCTACCCCCTTAAGATGAATCTCGCCCTCGAGATTCGGGTTGGCTAGAAAATAGGTGAGGGTGGTCGTTCAGCAGGTCTTCCTCTCGCTCCCAGGTGGCTTCATCCTCGGTATGGTAGCTCCACTGAACTTTGCAGAACTTGATAACCTTGCTGCGTGTGACTCGGCTGGCAAACTCGAGAATCTTGACTGGCTTCTCCTCATAGGTCAAATTGCTATCCAACTGAATTGCTTCCAGTGGCACTATATCTCTCAGCGGTATATCAGCCATCTCTGTGTGGCACTTCTTCAACTAGGAAACGTGGAACACATCATGAACTCCTGACAATCCTTTAGGCAATTCCACTTGTAAGCAACTTCTCCCATACGCTCCAAAACTTTATGGTCCCACAAAACGTGGTGCTAACTTTCCCTTAACTCCAAAATGCTTAACTCCTCGAAGTGGGGACACACGAAGATAAACTCTATCCCCAACTTCGTAAATTGTCTCCTTGCGTTTAGAATCTGCATAGCTCTTCTGCCTGGATTGGGCTACCTTGAGTCTATCGCGAATCAGCTTAACCTTCTTTTCAGACTCTTTAATCAAATCTGGTCCAAACAACTAGCGGTCTCCAACTTCATCCCACAACAATGGTGTCCTGCACCTCCTTCCGTACAAGGCTTCGAAAGGGGCCATCTTCAAACTAGATTGATAACTGTTATTGTAAGAGAACTCTGCATATGGCAAATTGTCGTCCCAACTAGATCCATAATCTAGCGCACAAGCTCTCAGCATGTCCTCCAGAATCTGATTGACTCTCTCAGTTTGTCCATATGTCTGTGGATGAAAGGCTGTACTGAACTCTAGCCTGGTACCCAAAGTTTTGTGCAACTGATTCCAGAACTTTGAGGTAAACTGGGTTCCTCTATCTGATACAATGTTCCTTGGAACTCCATGCAGACATACGATCCTGGTCATGTATATCTTTGCCAACTTAGCACTGGTTTAAGTGGTCTTCACTGGGATGAAATGAGCTACCTTCGTCAAACAATCAACTACAACCCATATCGAGTCATAGACCGAACGTGTCTTGGGCAATCCCGTGATAAAATCCATGCCTAGCTTATCCCACTTCCATTCGGGTATCGGCAATGGCTGTAGCAATCCTGCTGGCTTCTGATGCTCTGCCTTCACTCTCTTACATACATCACAAACTGCTACATACTCCGCAATATCCTTCTTCATTCCGGTCCACCAGAAAGTGTCCTTCAAATCCAGATACATCTTGGTGTTTCCTGGGTGAATCAAATACAGTGAATCATGGGCCTCCTGCAGAATCAACTTCCCGATCTCCGGGTCATTAGGCACATAAACGCGGTCCTCAAACCATAAGGTATCGTGTTCATCCTCACGAAATCCCTTAGCTTTTCCTTTGCACATCTTCTCCTTTATCTCGGCAATCTTCTTGTTAGTCTTTTGAGCTTCTCTGGTCTTATCCATCAAAGTTGACTGAATCTCCAATGCTCCTACATAGCCTCTCGGAACTATCTCCAAACATAGCTCATGAAGATCCTCCGCTAACTCCTTGGGTAACTCTCCGGTCATGAGTGTGTTAACATGGCTCTTGAGACTCAACGCATCGGCTACTACGTTAGCCTTTCTGGGCTGATAATGCAATCTCATATCATAATCCTTTATGAGTTCCAACCATCTCCTTTGCCGGAGATTCAACTCCTTCTGCGTGAAGATGTACTTCAAACTCTTGTGATCTGTGTACACCTCACAATGGTTTCTGATGAGAAAGTGTCTCCATGTCTTCAAAGCATGCACTACGGCCGCTAACTCCAAATCATGTGTAGCATAGTTCAACTCATGGGGCTTAAGCTGTCGTGAGGCATAAAAAACAACTCTTCCCTCCTGCATAAGCACTGCTCCAAGTCCTCGACGAGAAGCGTCGCAATATACTTCATAATCCTTGCGCTAATCTGGCAGAATCAACACCGGTGATGTAACCAAATGCTTCTTCAACTCCTGAAAACTGGCCTCACATTCCTCAGTCCATTTGAATTTGGTGTCCTTCTTCAATAACTCCGTCATGGGTTTGGCAATCTTCGAGAAATTCTCAATGAACCTCCGGTAGTATCCTGCGAGTCCAAGAAAACTCCGGATCTCTCCAACTGACGTGGGTGCTTCCCAATTTGTCACAGTGACAACTTTGGTGGGGTCTACTACTATTCCTTCTCCGGATATAACATGTCCGAGGAATCCAACTTCTTTCAACCAAAACTCACACTTGCTGAACTTGGCATATAGCTGATGTTCTCTCAGCTTCCCAAGTACCAAACGCAAATGCTCCTTATGCTCTTCTTCATTCTTCGAGTAGACCAAAATATCATCAATGAAAACCATGACGAACTTATCCAGAAACTCCATAAACACCTTTTTCATCATGTTCATGAAATAGGCAGGTGCATTAGTCAGCCCAAATGACATAACGGTATACTCATATAGCCCATACCTTGTGGTAAAAGCTGTCTTAGGTATATCCTGCTCTCGAATCTTCAGCTGGTGGCATTCTGATCGCGGATCGATCTTGGAAAATACCTTAGCTCCTTGCAACTGGTCAAACAAATCATTGATCATCAGCAATGGGTACTTGTTCTTGATTGTCACTTCATTCAATCCTCGATAATGATCCATCCTTCTTCTCCACTAGAAGCACTCATGATCCCCAAGGTGGCGAACTTGGGCGAATATAGCCTTTATCCAGCAACTCCTTAATCTGCTTCTTAATTTCCTCCAAATCTTTTTGCGGTCATCCTGTATGGTCTCTTAGATATCGGCCTTGTGCCTGGCAAAAGCTCAATTAAAAACTCAATATCTCTATCCGGTGGCATGCCTGGCAACTCCTCCGGAAATACGTCAGGGAAATCCTTCAACATTGGTACTTCCTCCTGCACAACTCCTGATAAGGAATTCACTTGTTTCCTCCTTGGCACATGTCGGGATACATACTTGATCCTTCTTCTTTCTGGGGTGGTAACCAAAATCGACTTACTAGCGCATTCAATGTTCCCTCCATACTTCGATAACCAATCCATGCCTAATATCACATCCAGTCCTTGTGACTCCAATACTATTAGGTCTGAGGGAAACACGTAGTTACCAATCCTTAATGGTAACCGATCACACCATAGAATAGCCATATACTCTGCTCCTGGCGAGGTTACTAACATGGGTGACCTAAGGGCTTGGGTTGGCAGTTTATACTTATCCACAAATCCCCTTGATATGTATGAATGCGATGCACCAGTATCAAAAAGAACGATTGCAGTAAATGACTTAACCAAAAACTTACCTATTACTGCATCTGGCTGGGCTTCAACCTCCTCCATGTTAACGTGGTTCACATGTCCCCTGCTGAAAGGGTTAGGCTTCTTCCCAGAGCTTCCATTGCCATTTCCATTCTTAGCTTCAGGACATTCAATGACATAATGTCCAGTCTTCTGGCACTTGAAGCAGGTAATGTGGCTTAGATCCCTCTTGGCTGGTGTTGATGGGTTGGTACGGTTCTTTCCGTTGCTTCCTCCATTCCCATTGCCATTCTTGGGGCCACTATGGTTGTGCGAACTCCCTCCATGGGTATGCTGAAAAGGTCCTCCCGAGTTCGGGGTAAAATGAGGCTTCTGCTGAGCTCCAGAATTGTACTTCCCTTGTCCATACTTCCTCTTGCGATTGTCAATCTGCTGCTTCCCTTCAATCATTAGAGCTCGGTCTACAAACTCCTGGTAGTCGTTGAAGGTTGCCACCATCAACTGCATGCTCAGCTCATCATTCAGTCCTTCCAGAAACTTCTCCTACTTAGCTGCATCCGTAGCAACGTCATCTGGGGCATAACGTGCTAGCTTACTAAAATCATCCACATACTGGCCAACTGTACGTCCTCCTTGGCGCAAGTTGCAAAACTCACGCTTCTTCATGGCCATAGCTCCTGCTGAAACATGGGCAGTACGGAAAGCCTGCTGAAACTGGTCCCATGTGACAGTGTTGATGGGGTAAGTGGCTGTGAAATTCTCCCACCATGATGCTGCGGGTCCATCAAGCTGGTGTGCGGCAAAACGCACTTTCTCCGCATCTGTGCATCCTGCAGTGGTCAACTCCCTTCCCATCTTGCGGAGCCAATCATCTGCAACTATCGGCTCGGTGCTACTGGAGAACACCGGCGGATTCAGCCTCAAGAAACGGGCTAAATGATCAACAGGTGGTGGTGGTGGGTTGTTGTTGTTGTTCCCCTGATTCTGATTCTAGACTAGTATCTGCATCAATGCATTCTGCTGCTGGATCAACTGAGTGAGCTCTAGTGGGAATCCATTGTCACGTCTCAGAGGCATCTGAGGGTTTAGAAAGGATGAGAAAATAGGATAGAATGAGGTCTAGAGAGAAAACACTACCCATATGCACATGAGATAAACACAATCAAATCACCTCAATCAATTCAAACAAGGGCATACAACGGTCTAACTATTGTTACAAAAGTGCTCGGACTATACTATATACATGGGGGAATACTACTACTGTTATGGTGGTCGACTAGAAAAATTGATCGGTCGAAGACTCCATGGTATCTGCTCCAGCTTCATCAACAAAGTTATCATCGCTATCATCGGGGTCTGAGTCGGTGTCGTCGATGATGATGTAATTCTCCGGGTAAGTGGAATCGTCGTCATCTCCTCTTGGCGCGGGGAATCCCATGAATACTTTTAGCTTCTTCTTCAGATCATCATTCTTCTCCACAAGTGTCGTCATTTCCTCCTCATATCCATCGCGTGTAGACTTGAGTTCTTCTTCCAGCTCCGTGATCTTGGTCATTGCCTTCTTCAGATCTATCATGCCTGCGCACATCTGGTTCTCTTGGCGACGAATGTGTTGGTTTAACTCCTGGATGAAAGCTGCAATTGATCTATCCTTCCTGGTGCTGATCATCTCCCATTTCTCATCTCGGCGCCCACAAATTTGGTAAATAGTACCCTTGAGATCCTTGTGGTAAACTTCTCCAATGCGTCCCATGGTGGTGTGGGCTGCCATGCTCTTTCCTAGACTCCAGGTTGGTGCATCAAAGGAAAACTCTATGGGCTCAGTGATGGGCATGAACGTCCTTCCTGGAACTTGAACTTGAATCATCCAATGCTCCTCGTTTGGTAAAGTGGCGATGTAGGTCCCGGTGCAGCTTGGTACTCCGATATTCAGGTATCTAGTGACTTCCTTCAAGTGGCGTCCAAAAGGTGTATCTTCATCCGGTTGCGTGAACTTGTTCCTTGCATCCGCCATCCTAAAAGAGTAGAAGAAGGAGAGGAGTCAGAAACGAGAAGAGAGTAGTGATCTAGGGCTTTAGCTTAGTGGTTGTGTCCTACAGTCAGCGTGTGCTCTGATACCATCTTGTAGCGACCAGACCTCAAATAGTCTGATCTCTGTGCATCAGTGTCATCCCTGGATCAGTAATGCTGACACGCACAGTACTTGAAGGATTTATAACAGAGTACCAATCACGGACGCGGCTAATCTACACCCGAGCTCATATGCTCCCGCATGAACAATAAAATCGAAAAAAATTCAAAAAAATTTCAAAAAATTCCAATTTTTTTTGAGTGAAACATTGACAAAAGTTCTAAGTGCCTGCAAAAATTCGTCGTGAAATCACATTCCTAGAAGGCGTGGCAAAAAAAAAAACAAAAAAAGTACTCTGAAAAAGCTACTTTCAAACGCATTTTGAAGCATTGAATTTGTTTTTTTCCACGCCTTCTAGGAATGTGATTTCATGACAAATTTTTGTAGGCACTTAGAACTTTTGTCAATGTTTGTCTAAAAAAAATTGGAATTTTTTGAATTTTTTTGATTTTTTTTTTGATTTTACTGTTCATGCGGGAGCATATGAGCTCGGGTGCAGAATGGACTTTTCGACCAATCACACACTTATTACATCGAATGTCTCAAAAGAGAACTTATTACAATAAATATGGCTTAAGGCCATCTAATAACGATAACATCGGAAGGCTTGGAAGATAAAGTGAGTCCATCAACTCCAACGGAATCACTGAGTGAAAGATCACGACCTAAGGCACCTTACTCATCGTCTGAAAAGTCTGCAACATGAACGTTGCAGCCCGAAAACGGGTCAGCACATGGAATATGCTGGCAATGTAACACATAGAGAGTAATGAACAGAATACTGCTATCACTACATGCATATATGGCTGGTGGAAAGCTCTATGGTTACAGTTTTGCATAAAGCCAATTTTTCCCTACAACAAAGGAATAAATTTTATTTAACTATCATGTGGTTGTTAAACATTGAGAAGGTTCCTCCAACTCAATCCCAATTAAGCACCATCATTAACCCAATCAAATTTAAATTAAGTAACATGATGAGATTCACACGATAATCCAGGTACTAGATACTCAAGACGTACATAATCGGGGACATGGCAAACCATGATTAGTTTGTACACTCTGCAGAGGTTTGCGCACTTTTCCACGCAAGACTCGATCTCCACCGTTGGGTTTCTAGCACTACAAGGTGTTTGAGAAACGGATGACCGAGACACAGTCTTTCAGAAGCATTAACTCTTTACTCTGGGTAGACAGTACCAACCTACATCCCCTACATCTGCTAGTCTACCACTAAAGGAGGTCACACAACATACTAAACTATGCTAGAGCCGATAGTAGCTTGCGGCTGCACACGGAAGTTTCTAGCATGAATAATCTCATGATCCTTTTGAGCCTGGGTGGCGGTCCATAGGAGAATCACACGGTACCCCGGGATTTCCGAAAATACAGGCAACACTGGGTTCTCCAGGTGCCTCAATCCACCCATATGTATATTAAAGTTGCCACCTTAAGTTGAACCATTAATTAACAATACTCACATCTATCATGGATACACTCACCCAATCCACGTCTACTAGCATAGCATAGCAATATAAGAAAACGTAGAAGTAACTCCCAAAGGTTTGATAATAATAGGTAAGAGGTTCTACCTCATCTACTTCCCAATACCCACAATTTAATCAGATCCTAACCATGCAATTGTTTGAGGATTGATCTAATGCAATAAAACTGGGTAGTAAAGAGGTATGATCAAAGTGTTACTTGCCTTGCTGATGATCCGTGAAACCTAGAGATTCGAAGTAGCAAGCGGCGCACTCCGGGTACTCTATCGCAAACAAACAAGCATACAATAATCACTCATCTAATGCATGGGTAAAACTCAAAAAAGAGAGCTAACCAGAAAGTTCAACTTAAGAACTCCAGTTTGCAAAAAGAATCAAATCAAACAAAGCAACAAAACTGAAATGGCGAAAGAAACAAGCTTCGTTTACTAATTTGGATCTAAGTCAGATTTTACAGTAGCAAAAACTTGTTTGAGTTGGTTAAACGGAAAGAGGGTTTCGAGACAAAACTCAGGCGCTTGAATCACCTGATTCTGATAAACGAGCGAAAAGTTATACTAGAACGAAAAACGGATCGGAAATCGCAATCGAAAATAATCGCGAAAACCCGAAAAAAGAAAAACTGACGAACAGGCTAATGAACGAACGTTCGCTATCTGCGGCTATACGACGAAAACCGTTCGTTAAAACAAACATACGGACAAACATCCGCTAAATAAACTAAACCGAGAAAAACCGACGAACCGATCTAAAAAAAATAAACCGGGGGTTTTCCTAAAAAACGTATGGTTTTCCAAAGAAAATCGCGGCGGCGGTGGCTACCTCCGGCGGCGGGGTCCGGCGAGGTCGGCGGCGGCGGCGGCGGGCGTGGCGACGACGGCGGGCCGCGGGACGGCGAGGTCGTCGGCGGCGGCGGCGATGGCGTATGCAGCTTAGGGTTAGGGTTTGGGGGCACGGCGGCTGGGGTGGGCTGGGGCGCCGGGGCGGCGGCTTATAGGGCCGGCCCGAAAAGTCCAGGCCGGGTACGGCCCGCAATCAGTTTCTTTTTTTTAAAATAATTCCAACGTGTAGAAAAAGAAAGAAAAGAAATACTAAACAGACTCCAAAAATCCCGAAATAAATTTTCGCCGTCCTCTAAAAATAAGCCGGATGAGATGAACATTTATTTGGGCCTAAAATGCAATTTTGAAAAATGCATATTTTTCCTAACTCAAATAAAATAGCGATAAAACTCTGAAATAAAATCTTATTTGATTTTATTATTAAACCTCCAATATTTCTTTATTTTGAGAAAGTCATTTTATTCCCTCTCTCTTATTTTTATAAAATAAATATACGAAGATAAAATAATTAAAATCAAAAGATCCTCTTTTCAAAATTTGAGAAAACTCAAATATGAAAATAACGAAATCCCCAACTCTCTCTGTGGGTCCTTGAGTTGCGTAGAATTTATAGGATCAAGCCAAAATGCAATAAAATATGATATGCAATGAGATCTAATGTATAACATTCCAAATTGAAAATTTGGGATGTTACAATGCTACAGATCTCACATTCACTTTCTTGTAAATACAAGCTTCTCCATAAGTTTGTATGAAACCAAAAGCTCTGAACATGTCATCAAAACATATATTCCAACTCTGAGATGCTTGCACCAGTCCATAGATGGATCACTGGATCTTGCATACCTTGTTAGCATCCTTAGGATCGACAAAACCTTCTGGCTGCATCATATACAACTCTTCCTTAGGAAAACTGTTAAGGAACATTGTGTTGACGTCCATCTATAGATTTCATAATCAAAATATGCGGCAATTGCTAACATAATTCTAACAGACTTCAACATAGCTATAGGTGCGAAAGTCTCATCATAGTCAACCCCTTGAACTTTTTGGAAACCCTTTGCAAAAAATGGACCTTTATAGACAACGACATACCATCAGCGTTTGTCTTCTTCTTAAAGATCCATTTGTTCTCAATGGCCTGTTGGTCACTGGGTAAATCCACCAAAGTCCATACTTTGTTTTCATACATGGATCCTACCTCGGATTTCATGGCCTCAAGCCATTTATCAGAATCCGGGCTCATCATTGCTTCTTCATAGTTCGTAGGTTCGCCGCTGTCTAATAACATGACTTCCAAGACAGGATTACCGTACCACTCTGGTGTGGAACGTGTCCTGGTAACTTGATCTGAAGTTTCATGATCATCATCATTAGCTTCCTCTCCGGTCGGTATAGTCGTCACGGGAACTGCTTTCTGTGATGCTTTACTTTCCAATTCAAGAGAAGATATGATTACCTCATCAAGTTCTACTTTCCTCCCACTCACTTCCTTTGAGACAAACTCCTTCTCTAGAAAGGACCCATTCTTGGAAACAAAGATCTTGCCCTCGACTCTATGATAGAAGGTATACCCAATAGTATCTTTAGGGTATCCTACGAAGACACACTTCTCCGCTTTGGGTTCGAGCTTATCAGGCTGAAGCCTCTTGACAGAAGCATCGCACCCCCCAACCTTAAGGAACGACAGCTTAGATTTCTTGCCAAACCATAACTCATACGGTGTCATCTCAAAATATTTAGATGGTGCCATGTTTAAAGTGAACGCGGTTGTCTCTAATGCATAACCCCAACGATAGCGGCAAATTGGTGACAGACATCATAGAACGGACCATATCCAATAAAGTACGATTACGACATTCGGACACACCATTACGCTGTGGTGTTCCAAGTGGCGTGAGTTCTGAAGCAATTCCACATTGTCTTAAATGTGTGCCAAACTCATAACTCAAACATTCACCTCCATGATCAGATCATAGAAACTTTATTTTCTTGTTACGATGATTCTCCCCTTCATTCTAAAATTCCTTGAACTTTTCAAATGTTTCAGACTTGTGTTTCATTAAGTATACCCATATCTACTAAAATAATCGTTGAAGGTAAGAAAATAATGATATCTAGCGCGTGCTTCAGCACTCATTGGACCGCATACATTGGTATGTATTATTTCTAATCACTTGCCTGCTCCATTGTTCCAGAAAACAAGGTTATAGTCATAATGCCCACGAGGCATGGTTCACATGTTTCAAATGATTCATAATCAAGTGATTCCAAAAGTCCATCAACATAGAGTGTCTTCACGCGCTTTACATCAATATGACCTAAGCGGCAGTGCCACAAGTATGTGGTACTATCATCATTAACTTTGCATCTTTTGGCATCAATATTATGAACATGTGTATCACTACGACCGAGATTCAATAAGAATAAAACTTCCACAAGGGGTGCATGAACATAAAAGATATTATTCATATAAATAGAACAACCATTATTCTCTGTCTTAAATGAAGAATTGTCTCACAATAAACAAGATCCAGATATAATGTTTATGCTTAACGTAGGCACTAAATAACAATTATTTAGATTTAAAACTAATCCAGAAGGTAGACGTAGAGGGAGCATGCCGACGGCGATCACATCAACCTTGGAGCCATTTCCAATGCGCATCGTCACCTCGTCCTTAGCTAGTCTCCGTTTAATCCGCAGCTCCTGTTTTGAGTTACAAATATTTGCAACCGAACCATTATCAAATACCCATGCGCTACTATGAGTACTAGTAAGGTACAGATCAATAACATGTATATTAAATATACCTTTGTTGATGTTGCAAACCTTCTTATCTGCCAAAGTACCTGGGGCAGTTCCGCTTCTGTGGCACCCCGGCTCAGAGAGACCGGAACACCCCGTATTCCAGCCCAGAGATCAAGTCTTCTAGAATACGACACTGCTTGGCATAGAACAAATCATCTTTTTGCTACAAATACTCGGGGTACAAAGGTTTGAGTATTACAATGGAATATCTTGGCACGGCGACACTATGCATGCGAAGGTAGCTCTATGCTAGCAGCAGAACAACCCAAAGCAGCGGAATAACATCTAGCAACGGAACACGGTGACAACGATGGACTCCACTCCGTAGGGACTCTTGTTGGAATGTTTATCCTAGATCGTCAAAAAGGGATCCACGGCAAACAAGAAAGCAGACAAGGCATGACCTGCGAACTAGCATGACACGCCAGGTTAGTACATTGAATGTACTTGCAAGGTCACAGCAACCAAAAGCAATCAAGACAAATAACAACATGACATTTACATGTTATACAATGATAAGCATGATATCACTGTAACAACATTAGATGAGCATGGCATTTACATGTTGAACATAACACATCTAACATCATATGAAAAGAGCATGGCAAAGCTACTCATGGTATGCACATGATGATATTAACATGCAACAAGTTTAACATATCATGAGCCAACTTACTCTGATCGGAGGTTACTTCGTAACCACCACATGTACCACTTACCATCGTGAACATCACACGATCACCTCAGGATCAAATCAAGCTTGGTATTAACAATACCATAGTGATCATTACATGACCACAAGGAGCTTGATCCTTACCTGTGATTATCGCATAACACCACAAACATCAACCAACTTCGGTATCCATGATACCACTGTGATCCTCTCACGATTACATAAAGATAAACCAACTCCTTTCCTCATTGAACCAGGGTTGTTCATTGGTCAGGTTATTATTACTGTTGACCCATAGTGTGACCTACTACAAACTAGGCCCTTATCCGCGGGCGTGACTATCGATAGATTATACACTCTGCAGAGGTTAGTACACCGTACCCACACCACGGAACCCAAGGCCTCATACTCCCATTCGGGTGGACCAACGACGTTCCAACAAAACCAATCTATTGCATGACACTCTCCCGGCCACTCCTACCAACTCCCCTTTGGGCTAAGTCATGGGTGGCCCCGATGTCACCTCGTGACACCCAACGGCCATCGTCGTGGCAAAACAAAAACGGTCCCAAATGGGAACATGTGCACATAACCAAACTTGGGCTCACAAGGCTTATATCGGCCTACCTAATCAGGGTAGCGCACACGTATAACCTTCAATAGTTGGAGGCACCGGCGAGAGGTCATGACAATAGACCGCATTAATGCCTTCCCATACGGGCAAATGTGGCTGCACTGGCCAGTCGATTTTGATGGCACTATGACTCGCTAACAGATGTTCAAGTTCGATTAATATCCAGTTAAACTTGAATGCAACGAGCTAAGTCAATGTAACATGATGGACTGAACATGAACATGAATGGGAAAGCATGGACCATATCATCAACAACATGAAATCATTAAATCTACTTGATGCAAATAAGCATGGCATAGAGGTTAGCATGAACAACATCAGTATAACAGACGATCAACATGCAGGCATATTATCAACATTTGCATGAACTAACTGCAATAACTAACCATGAGTATAATGCTATTAACAAGTACTTAAGAACTAGCAAGATGCACATGGACATAGTATCAAAATAAGTACCAATTCACGAGCATATCAAGTGTTCACAAGAATATTAACATGCACACAATATTTAATATTCAAGTAGGGACCAAGACTATTGCAAGCCAATCATGCAAGTGGCTGTCGTGGCTTGCCTGGGGTGGAAGAAATCACCGGGGAGAAGTGCAAATTATTCGCGGAAAGATTCACCGGAAACATTTCTCACTCAGGGGAGGGGGGGCTCAATGCAAAGATATGGATGGAAGAAGAACATGGACTAATCTATAAAAGTTTCTCCACAAACAAGTACCTGGGACATGGGTCCGAGGGGAGGCGCGGGCTCGCCTAGCTCGCGGTCATCCTCTTCCTCGCTGCCCCTGATAGAAACATGGGAGGAGGCAGGGGAGGGGTGACGCCGGTTATGGCCCGGCCGGCTCCGGCTGTCTTCGGCCGAGCCGAGGCCACCAGAGGATGCTGGGCGGAGTGCTGCTCCCGCCTGGAGTAGAAGCAACGCCGGAGGAGGAGCGGGATAGGAGGAGGCAGGGCGGGAGCCGGCGGCCAACTTTGGGGAGGCGCGACCAGAGGGGCTCCGATGAAATAAAGAGAGGGAGGGGCGGATCGCCGGGATGAGAGGAAGACGATGATGGTGGCTAGAGGTGGAGAGGAGAACTAGGCGCGCCGGGACCGAGGAGGAACCGCCACGGCCATGGCGGATGGAGATGGATACAGTGAGCTCCGGTGGACGTGGGAGGCAGTGGAAGGAGCGAAGGAGGTCGAGGGTCCTGTTTATAGGCTCGGTAAGGTCTCGGGGACACTCTAGAGAGCTCGACCAACATGCCAAGGAGGGAGCAGAGGAGGTTAGCCTCACGGGCATGGCGACGCTGATGCAAGCACGGCGATGCAGGGCGGGGCAGAGGCATAGAGCAATGCAGAGGCTCACGGGGGAGCTACTAGACATGATTTGGATGCGAGAGGCAGAGGAAGGCAACGACAACAGTGCCCGCGGTTTGCCAGAGCATGCTGGTGTGCATGCCAGCCACGCAGTCACCGTGTGGACTGGAGCACGCGGTGCACCCATGCCCTGCAAACTATGTTCGACAGATAAGGCAAACAGAGGGTGTTGCCAAGGAGGAGGGAGCCAAGCATAGTGGTGTGAGGCATGACCACAACTAGCAGATGATCAAGTGAACAGTAAGGTGTTTGTTGCCTGGTGTGGCTCACAATGTAGGAGATGGACTTGGAGCTTTGGCATGGCTTGATCACATGATAAGGTGACTGTGTTGGCAGAATATCAGCCCAAACGGAGGAGTCTAAAGGGTACTTGCTGTAGAAAGGGCCCCACTGGTCAGAATTGGAAAACATGAACTAACACTCACATAACTGATTGGCATGAGCTGAAATTTCTAGGAGATGAGCTATTTGATGATATGAAGCTGTTGTAAAAAGTTTCATGCCATTTGGAAATACC
This sequence comes from Triticum aestivum, assembly GCF_018294505.1. Taxonomy (NCBI): domain Eukaryota; kingdom Viridiplantae; phylum Streptophyta; class Magnoliopsida; order Poales; family Poaceae; genus Triticum; species Triticum aestivum. The sequence continues at coordinate 429,754,685 of NC_057795.1, read as the reverse complement.
AAAATGGTACTTGCTTCACAGAACATCAATCTGCACAGAAACTTAGAAAAGTTGCAGAGGGCAAATGGCTAGATTAAATGATCCAAAACTTGGTAGAGCGAGCTAATATGGATGGGGGCATGTCCTGGTAAATTTTCAGCTTAAATGAATCAATATAAAATATAGTTGCTTCACAAACTAAAAATCTAACCAAAAACCAAGAATTGATGATGAGCTCACATGGAGGAGTGACATGAGCTCAAACTTGGAATAGAGCTATGATTTGATCAAATGAAGTATATGGCAAAGTTTCAATTCATTTGGATATGCCTAGCTTGTACCTCCTTCCTTCTTGGACCGAAACTTTGGAAAATTGTTGTGAAATATTTACTAGGCAAATGAACTTGAAAATTTGCATGAGGCAATGACATGGACAGAAAAAGGTGTCCCAAAAAGTTTGGGGTCAATCAATCAAAGATAAATAGCACTTGCTTCACAATGTGCCATTTAGGGAAAACTAGGAAAAGGAATATTGGTGAATTATTTTTGAACATAGCAAGGATGGGTTTTGACATATTTGAGCAAGATATGACCCAAACAACTTATGAGAATTATTTGGGAATTTAAGGAGTGAAAGAAATATAGGCTGTTTCACAACCTAGGGCAAACATGGTTATTCCCTTAATAGAAAAAGGAATATGCCCAATAAAAGGATATTGGGATAGGTCCAAGATGAGAAATGACAGGGTCTTGGGATGATTTAGAGGATGACAAGCCACTATGGAACCCAGGAAGATATATTCTTCCCAAGTTTTCAGACCACATAGCCACAGAGAAACAAATCAAAATAATAATCCAAGGGAAAAAAAGCCAAAATCCAGGGTGTCACAAACCTTCCCCCCTTAAAGAAATCTCGTCCTCGAGATTTGGTTGCTTAGGGAACAAGTGAATATTCCGACTCAAGGAAACTGTTTCCAAATCAGGTTTCCCTTTTCCCTTATATTATGTTCCCACTGAATTTTATCTCACTGACTGCCTTGCTCTCGGGTGGTTGGCTTCACCATATCAGACATTCTGGCAGGACTTACCTCATATGTTCATGTTTGCACTGGCTCCAATTTCTTTCATATCTGCAGACTTAGCTGAGATCCGAAAGATTATCATAACTGACATACATGTCCTTCTTGATATTAGTTCTCGAGGAAGGTGTTACTCCGTTATCCAGTACGGACAATATTTCCACATCTTTGCAGGAAACAAGGAATATCTTCCACCCAGGTATCGGGTGGCTTGAATATATGCGTACTCTTCGGGTTCAAAACAGTGATGTGAATCATACCTGTTCTGCGGATGGATTCTGATGACTCGCAGGAATTTCTGGATCATCTATATTGGCTTCACAGTCTGGAGTATCCAATCCGTACCAAATATTTAACTGTCGCTTGTCAGGATTGACATAAATGCGTACCACCTTGTGATGATAATATTCATAGACCTGACTATCGGTGTTTTGGCAAAAGAATCATGTACATGGCAGCCTATTCTTTCAACCGATTCCCATATGTGAGAGCACGTGCGTTAGGCTTGGTGTATAACATTATGATTACTTCTTCTATCCCCATGTGGATAGTAGGCCGTGCGATGCTTTAGCATGGTTACTTAAGTCAATTTGTTGAGATGTCCTTGGGTCGGATATGACATACTTGGATATTTAATACTACTAGTTCTGAGCAGATTCTGTTGACTGAGTGGGTTGCCTTGTTATGAGGTCCTTGCCATAATGGGATAGACTCCTCGGGCATAGCTTCATGGTGTTTGATGTGGAATAATATTGTCTTATGCGTCCATACCACGTTGTCCACACAATAATCAGCATATATGTATTGTCAGTCTAGCTACTTCATTATTATTTTCTTTGTCTGGATCCTTAGCTGAAAGAGCGTGGCCTTATATGCCCTTGATTATTTTTGTGACCCTGGGTGCTATCATATGCAATATTTCGGCAATCATACCTTGGCATTGTGCATGTCTCGAGTCTCAGGATATTTGCTAGGTTCACGTGTGCTTGCACAGATCTCATTGTTGTCTTTAATTATATAGGACAGTGACAAGGTTAATAATATCACTTGTCGATTGTGATGAGGCTGACCTCGATAACCACTGCTAAGACGGGGATTTCAATGTTGTCTTTCTTCAAGACTTATCGATTCTTGCATCACCCACTAGTTTTCCTTCTCTTGCATATCCAATGAGGTTTTAGGATGCTTAGCTTGAATTCTTACTTGTACGAGTGACTCGCATGAACTTGACAGCATGCTCACCGTATGTATAAATATCTAATTCTCAAGGCGGACCTTTATCCTGACTGATTCTTCTTTATGACCCAACTATTGCAGACCTGACTCTTGAGATGTACTATCATATGCTGACAACTCATTGTTTTAATACCTTGCATCAGTGCCGTACTGAAGAAGATTGAGCAGCTTGCGTTGGAAGACATCGAGTGTATCCTGCTGAGGAAGACTGGATGGCTTGCGCTCGAAGCTTTTAATCAGACATCTTGCTGAAGAAGACTGTGTACCGTATCTCAGAAGCTTCCCCCCTTAGTGCCTAGTTAGGGAAGACTCAGTATCGTATGTAGGATTCTTGCCTGGTACGCTTCGCTGGTTTACTTTTCTTTGTGAAGGGAATGCCATACATATATATATTCTGGACATTCGGCTGTTGATTACTTGTATTGCCTGAATGTCCTTCTTGTTGAATTCAACGCATATTTGGACTATCTTCCGGGTGTAGCATGTTTCAAATCTTACTGGTAGCAGAATCAAACCATACTTTTGACTTGAAATGTTCGGTTGGCCTCGTACCCAACTATGTTCTCCTGCTGGGTTAATCATTGTTGTAGTGAAAATGCCTCTCTGATGGGTACCTGATGCTGAAAGTCTAAGCAGGTTATAATTTGTATTCAAACCGGATGTCTGCAATACGATGCTGTCAGCTGACAATCTCATTATGTTTAACTGATCTTCCTAGTGTATATACACTTCTCACTGATTTTTCTGGTCCGGTGTCGGTTGGTGAGAAACTTCCATAAGGGGAAAATGATGTAACACCGAAGATTCAAACCAAGAAGCGCGAGAATGATCGATTGCAAGAAAGCACACAACATACAAGGCATACAAATATATTCAAGCAACATCACATATTACTGCTACTCACATTAATAATATGCATGCATACTTAAGCGCACAAATCTTGTGGAAATTCTGGTATGACGGTGTGCACGAAAGTGAATCCACGTGTGGAACGAGTTGGTGTAACCAAGGATACACCAAGCGCTGGTTTAACACCGGTTGCGGTTGGACGGATATGGAGGTGAGGACGGACTTGGTGATCATGTGGCGAACACGGAGGTCACGACCACATCATCATCAAGTGGACGGAAGGGAAACCGTACATGTCCAAAGAATAGGATGACAGGGTAGGATAGTGGTGGAAAACTGGGCTTGTTGGCATTGCCCTTTTCTGATAACAAAGATCAGTAAGGGTTACCAAAGTGGCGAGTTAAAGGGCACGATTCGGGATAGAGACAAGTCTATCACCGAAACGATATGGGTGGATGCCGGAAAGATATTGACGCGATACCTGAGCATAACTCCTGCAAATGGTGTCTGGAACACTTGGTACCATGGCATCACTCTGGTGGGACAGAGATGACGCCGAACACTGAAAAGCATGGATGCGAAGGAGGAGGGTGCAGGTAGTGGATCGAAACCACCTACACTCACAAGATAGACCGTTAATGACCAAATAAGTCTATATGCATGCTATGCGTAAACAAATGCAACAACCAAATGCAGCAGGCAAAGACAAACCCTATACTACCGTTTTCTAACGTTCACACGGACTAGGACGCTCTATAGACAGACCTGCTCTGATACCAAGCCATGTGGCACCCTGGCTCAGAGAGACCGGAACACCCCGTATTCCAGCCCAGAGATCAAGTCTTCTGGAATACGACACTGCTTGGCATAGAACAAATCAACTTTTTATTACAAATACTCAGGGTACAAAGGTTCGAGTATTACAATGGAATATCTTGGCACGGCAACACAACGCATGTGAAGGTAGCACTATGCTAGCAGCAGAACAACTCGAAGCAGCAGAATAACATCTAGCAGCGGAACACGATGACAGCGATAGACACCACTCCGCAAGGACTCTGGCTGGAACGTTTATCCTAGCTCGCCAACAAGGCATCCACGGCAAACAAGCAAGCAGATAAGGCTGATACGTCTCTATCGTATCTACTTTTCCAAATACTTTTGCCCTTGTTTTGGACTCTAACTTGCATGATTTGAATGGAACAAACCCGTACTGACGCTGTTTTCAGTAGAACTGCCATGGTGTTATTTTTGTGCAGAAATAAAAGTTCTCGGAATGGCCTGAAAATCCAGGGAGCAACTTTTTGGATATAATAAAAAATATTGGCGAAAGAATCAGCACTAGGGGGCCCACACCCTGTATACGAGGGTGGGGGGCGCCCCCCTAGGGCGTGCCTCCCTGCCTCGTGGCCCCCCTGGAGCTCCACCGACCTCAACTCCAACTCCATATATTCACGTTTGGTGAGAAAAAAAATCAAAGAGAAGGATTCATCGCGTTTTACGATACGGAGCCGCCGCCAAGCCCTAAACTCTCTTGGGAGGGCTGATCTGGAGTCCGTTCGGGGCTCCACAGAGGGGAATCCGCCGCCATCGTCATCATCAACCTTCCTCCATCACCAATTTCATGATGCTCACCGCCGTGCGTGAGTAATTCCATCGTAGGCTTGCTGGACGGTGATGGGTTGGATGAGATTTACCATGTAATCAAGTTAGTTTTGTTAGGGTTTGATCCCTAGTATCCACTATGTTCTGAGATTGATGTTGCTATGACTTTGCTATGCTTAATGCTTGTCACTAGGGCCTGAGTGCCATGATTTCAGATCTGAACCTATTATGTTTTCATGAATATATGTGAGTTCTTGATCCTATGTTGCAAGTCTATAGTCACCTATTATGTGTTATGATCCGTTAACCCCGAAGTGACAATAATCGGGATACTTATCGGTGATGACCGTAGTTTGAGGAGTTCATGTATTCACTAAGTGTTAATGCTTTGGTCCGGTACTCTATTAAAAGGAGGCCTTAATATCCCTTAGTTTCTAATAGGACCCCGCTGCCACAGGAGGGTAGGACAAAAGATGTCATGCAAGTTCTTTTCCATAAGCATGTATGACTATATTCGGAATACATGCCTACATTACATTGATGAACTGGAGCTAGTTCTATGTCACCCTATGTTATAACTATTACACGAGGAATCGCATCTGACATAGTTATCCATCACTGATCCAATGCCTATGAGCTTTTCACATATTACTCTTTGCTTAGTTACTTTACCGTTGCTACTGTTACAATTACTACAAAACTGTTACTATCACTTTTGCCACTGTTACTGTTACTTCCATACTACTTTGCTACTAAATACTTTGCTGCAGATATTAAGTTATCCAGGTGTGGTTGAATTGACAACTCAACTACTAATAATTGAGAATATTCTTTGGCTCCCCTTGTGTCGAATCAATAAATTTGGGTTGAATACTCTACCCTCGAAAATTGTTGCAATCCCCTATGCTTGTGGGTTATCAAGACTATTTTCTGGCGCCGTTGCCGGGGAGCATAGCTCTATTATTTGAGTCACTTGGATTCATATTTGCTGGTCACTATGAGGAACTTGAAAGACGAAAGAACTAAGATTTTACCCTCAACTACGAGGGGAGGTAAGGAACTGCCATCTAGCTCTGCACTTGATTCACCTTTTGTTTTGAGTAAACTTGCGACACCTAAACCTGCTTTTGCTATTAATTTTGATATGTCGCATGTTTTTGATGATGCCACTTCTGCTATGCATGATACCTATGATGAAACTACTTCTATGCTTGACACTACTGTGCCATTAGGTGAATTTCTTGATGAACAACTTGCTAGGGCTAGAGAGAATGAAACTATTGAAACTGATAATATTGATGAAAGTGATGATGAAGATTCTTCCCCTAGATATGAATTTCCTGTTGTGCCTGAGGGTTATGTTATGGATGAAGAAATTGCTAGAGATTTTCTTGCTTGCAATGATAGATCTGATCTTAAGAAATTATTAGTTAAGCTGAAGGAAAAGTCTCTGAATGCTAGAATGAAATATGACCCTGCTTTTGCTACTTCACCTATCTGTGTTACTGATAAGGATTATGATTTCTCTGTTGATCCTGAGATAATTACTTTGGCTGAATCTGATCCTTTTTATGGCTATGAATCTGAAACTATTGTGGCACATCTTACTAAATTGAATGATATAGCCACCCTATTCACTAATGATGAGAAAACTCGTTACTACTATATCCTTAAGATGTTTCCGTTCTCATTAAAGGGTGATGCCAAAACATGGTTTAATTCTCTTGATCTTGGTTGTGTGCGTAGTCCCCAAGATATGATTTATTACTTCTCTGCTAAATATTTCCCCGCTCATAAGAAACAAGCTGCTTTAAGGGAAATGTATAATTTTGTGCAAATTGAAGAAGAGAGTCTCCCACAAGCTTGGGGAGGCTTCTCCGATTACTTAATGCTTTGCCTGATCATCCTCTCAAGAAAAATGAAATACTTGATATCTTTTATAATGGACTAACCGATGCTTCCAGAGACCACTGATACGTCTCCAACGTATCTATAATTTTTGATTGTTACATGCTATTATATTACCCCTTTTGGATGTTTATGGGCTTTATTTTACACATTTATATCATTTTTGGGACTAACCTACTAACCGGAGGCCCGGCCCATATTGCTGTTTTTTGCCTATTTCAGTATTTCGAAGAAAAGGAATATCAAACGGAGTCCAAACGGAATGAAACCTTCGGGAGCGTGATTTTTGGAACGAACGTGATCCAGAGGACTTGGAGTGCAAGCCAAGAATCTGCTGAGGCTCCCACGAGATAGGAGGGCGCGCCCCCTGTCTCGTGGGCCCCTCGGGCGGCCACCGGCGTACTTCTTCCTCCTATATATACCTACGTACCCCGAAAACATCCAGGAGCAGGACTAAACACAATTTCCACCACCGTAACCTTCTGTATCCGCGAGATCTCATCTTGGAGCCTTCGCCGGTGTTCTGCCGGAGGGGGAATCGACCATGGAGGGCTTCTACATCAACATCCTTGCCCCTCCGATGAGTTGTGAGTAGTTTACCACAGACCTACGGGTCCATAGTTATTAGCTAGATGGCTTCTTCTCTCTTTTTGGATCTCAATACAATGTTCTCCCCCTCCCTTGTGGAGATCTATTTGATGTAAACTCTTTTTGCGGCGTGTTTGTCGAGATCCGATGAATTGTGGATTTATGATCAAGTTTATCTATGAACAATATTTGAATCTTCTCTGAATTATTTTATGTATGATTGAGTTATCTTTGCAAGTCTCTTCGAATTATCAGTTTGGTTTGGCCTACTGGATTGATCTTTCTTGCCATGGGAGAAGTGCTTAGCTTTGGGTTCAATCTTGCGGTGTCCTTACCCAGTGACAGAAAGGGTTGCAAGGCACGTACTGTATTGTTGCCATTGAGGATAACAAGATGGGGTTTATATCATATTGCTTGAGTTTATCCCTCTACATCATGTCATCTTGCTTAATGCGTTACTCTGTTCTTATGAACTTAATACTCTAGATGCAGGCAGGAGTCGGTCGATGTGTGGAGTAATAGTAGTAGATGCAGGCAGGAGTCGGTCTACTTGTTATGGACGTGATGCATATATACATCATCATGCCTAGATAATCTCATAACTATGCGCTTTTCTATCAATTGCTCGACAGTAATTTGTTCACCCACCGTAATACTTATGCTATCTTGAGAGAAGCCACTAGTGAAACCTATGGCCCCCGGGTCTATCTCTTATCATATTTGCTTTCAATCTACTTTTATTTGCATCTTTAATTTTTGCATCTATATTAGAAAATACCAAAAAATATATTTATCTTATCATACTATCTTTATTAGATCTCACTTTCGCAAGTGGCCGTGAAGGGATTGACAACCCCTTTATTGCGTTGGTTGCGAGTTCTCTGTTTGTTTGTGTAGGTGCGTGGGACTTTTGAGGAGCCTCCTACTGGATTGATACCTTGGTTCTCAAAAACTGAGGGAAATACTTACGCTACTATTGCTGCATCACCCTCTCCTCTTCGAGGAAAACCAACGCAAGCTCAAGACGTAGCAAGAAGGATTTCTGGCGCCATTGCCGGGGAGGTCTTCGCTCAAGTCAAGACATACCAAGTACCCATCACAAACCCATCTCCCTCGCATTTACATTATTTGCCATTTGCCTCTCGTTTTCCTCTCCCCCACTTCACCCTTGCCGTTTTATTCGCCCTCTCTTTCCCAATCTCCTCCTCTCTTTTCGCTTGCCTTTTTCTGCTTGCTTGTGTGCCCGTTTGTCCTTATGGTTTCGCCTAAGGGTCCTGACCACCTTCTCAGAAGGATGGAAGAGATTGAATCAAATATTAGAAGCTTTATGAATTGTTATTGAATAATATGTTGACTAATGAAAACAATTGGACACTTTTTGAACCAACTCCTAAGCCAACTCCGAAGAAAAGGGGTGTTCTATTTCTCAGTCCTGAAAATATGCAAGAGGCAAAGAAATCTATGAAAGAAAAAGGTATTAAAGCTGGAGATGTTAAGAATTTACCTCCCGTTGAAGAAATACATGGCCTTAATATACCACATATTGAAGAAATACATGGTCTTGATAACCCGACACAGGTAGTAAAGGTAAATTCTCTCTATAGATATGATAAAGTTGAAATCCCGTCTACTAAGTTTGCTAGCCAATGCTTGGATGAGTTTGATGACTTTATGGCTAGACAAGAAAACTTCAATGCTTATATTGGTAGACAATTGAAAAGTAATGCTTATATGATTGGACACTTGAGTGATTATATGTCTAGAGTTAAGGGTGAACTTAAAATTATTAGTAAACATGCTTCTATGGTTACCACTCAAGTAGAACAAGTGCTTAAGGCTCAAAATGATTTGCTCAATGAATTAAATGATAATAGAAATGGTAATGCTGTTAGAGTTATGACTAGAGGTGGTAAAATGACTCAGGAACCTTTGTATCCTGAGGGGCACCCTAAGAGAATTGAGCAAGATTCTCAGAGAAATAATGTTGATGCACCTAGTCCTTCTAAAAAGAAGAAAAAGAAAAATGATATGACTTTGCATGCTTCTAGTCAACCTGTTGTAGACACACCTGAGAATCCCAATGATATTTCTATTTCTGATGCTGAAACACAATATGGTGATGAACACGAACCTAGTGATAATGTCAATGATGATGTTCATGTTTATGCTCAACCTAGTAATAATAACAATGTAGAGGTTGAACCTGCAGTTGATCTTGATAACCCACAATCAAAGAATCAACATTATGATAAGAGCGACATTGTTGCTAGGAAGCACGGTAAAAAAAGAGAACCATGGGTTCAGAAACCCATGCCTTTTCCTCCCAAACCATCCAAGGAAAAGGATGATGAGGATTCTGAGCGCTTTGCTGAAATGATTAGACCTATCTTTTTGCGTATGCGTTTGACTGATATGCTTAAAATGAATCCTTATGCTAAGTACATGAAAGATATTGTTGCAAATAAAAGAAAGATACCGGAAGCTGAAATTTCCACCATGCTTGCTAATTATACTTTTAAGGGTGGAATACCAAAGAAACTTGGTGATCTAGGAGTACCAACTATACCATGCTCCATTAAAAGAAACTATGTTAAAACTGCTTTATGTGATCTTGGAGCCGGTGTTAGTGTTATGCCTCTCTCTTTATATCGTAGACTTGAATTGAATAAGTTGACACCTACTAAAATATCTTTGCAAATGGCCGATAAATCGACTGATATACCTGTCGGTACTTGTGAGGATGTGCCTGTTGTGGTTGCAAATGTTACTATTTTAATGAACTTTGTTATTCTTGATATTCCCGAGGACGATAGTATGTCGATTATCCTTGGTAGACCCTTTTTGAATACTGCAGGGGCTGTTATTGCTTGCAACAAAGGCAATGTCACTTTTCATGTTAATGGTAATGAGCATACGGTACACTTTCCGAGGAAACAACCTCAAGTTCACAGTATCAATTCTATTGGAAAAATTCCATCAATTATTATTGGAGGTTTTGAATTTCCTCTTCCTACTGTCAAGAAGAAATATGATATTTTTATTATTGGGGATGTACATATCCCCGTTGAGGTAACCTAGTGTTATTCGAAATTTCTCCGGTTCCATGTTATTTAGAATGAGTTTGTTAACAAGACTTGATCAACCTTGTTAGTGGATTCCTTTTGATGAGCATGAGATGGATGAAGTTAGAAAGCACAACTCTCTGTATCCTCCTTTTACTTTCTGTTATTTAGATTAAATAAAGCAAAAATAGTATTTTCTATCTGTTTTTTGATTTATCATGCAATAAAAAATACCCTGAAAATAGAAGTTCTCCAAATGCCCCGAAAATAAAATATGATTTTTTCTAGAATATTTGAGAATATTTGACACTGAGAACACGGGAGGGGGGCAAGCACCTGGCCACGAGGGTCCAGGGCGTCCCCCCTGCCCCCCCCCCCGCCTCGTGGGCCCCTGGTGGCCCCCTCCACTTATTCCTGCACCCACACACTTCTTCTTCCTCCCAAACAAATCACCAACCAGCTCAAGCACGAGTTCTAGCTCATCTTGCTGCCATTTTCGATCTCCTTTCTCAAAGCTCCACTCACAAAACTGCTTTGGGGGATTGTTCTTTGGTATGTGACTCCTCCAATAGTCCAATTAGTTTCTGTTCTAGTGCTTTCTTCATTGAAAATTTTTGCTGCTAAGGTGACCCTGTTCTTGAGCTTGCATGTCAAATTTATTTGGTCCCAAGTAGTTCAAGTGCATGATATAGTCTCTAGGCACTTGTGGGAGTAGTTGCTATCAATTTTGTTAAGTTTGGTTCACTTTTATTTTGAGTTACTAAAAATTTCAGAAATTTTTGAGAGGAAGAAATATGCTTAGGAAAATGTACCAAGGTGGTTCTTTAAGGAAGCAAGGACCCAGGCCCGCAATACGCGAGCAGGACGAGGAACTACCAAGGGAAGATCAAGTGCGGCCTTGTGAATGGCCGTCAGAGGAGTTTATGGTCCAAGCAGGCATCAAGGATGAATTTGATGCATATGTGCGTAATGTTGATCTTGAGGACTTCATGCTAGATAAGTGCCCTCAATATTACCACTTAACTGATTCTTTTGTAAGGAGGTTTAAATTTACATCTTCACGCAATTCTCACAATGTCCTATTTGATCTTTATGATGAATCTTATACCATGGACTTAGAAGATTTTAATACTGCTTGTAAACTCCCGCAATGGGGTAGTGCTAGTGAACCTCACAAATCTGAATTTAAAGATTTTCTTGCTAGTATCACTGTGGGGGAATCTAGAGAAATAACACAAGCTACCATAGGGAGCATTCATTTTCCTACTATACATTATTTTTCTCACTTTATAGGTAGACGCATAAATGGCAAGGACGAGGCATGTCACATGTGTGTTCCAGATCTTAGTGTTCTCAAGAGTGTTGTGCTAGGAGATAAACAATATAACTTGGGAGCCATTGTTGCACATAGGTTGCATAATAATAGTTTAATGGGAGACTTGTTTGGGGGAATTTATGCAACCTGTGTGGCTAATTTTCTTGAGATACCCATACATGAAAATGATAGGGAGTTGCCTCCTGCTTATCTAGATTATAATGCCATGGTTAGTCATCAGTTTCTAGAGAGGAATGAATAGTTCCTCCAATACCGACTAATATTTGACAGACGTCGCACTGTCCATATTGCTCTCCCTACTCCTGGTTTCTTTGACTTTCAGGAAAAAGGGAGATATATTATAACCAGGGAGGAGGCGAACGAGTACGAGAGGAGGACGGAGGCAGCCCGCCTCCAAGCTGCAGCACGTGAGGCAGTAGCTGCTGCATCTCAGTACGACCCCAGCTACAACTTTAATCCATGGGTATAGACCAACTTAGGCCAAAAGCCTAAGCTTGGGGGAGTACGTATTTCTCACCAACATTACATTCATGTTCACACACTCATTCTAGTTGTCGGTGCTCATACTTTTTCATTGTACTATCCATGCTAGTTTATTTTCCTTTTCTTTCTTTCTTCTTGTGTGTTTGAATAACCTTAAGAAAAAACCAAAAAATTAGCTATAGCTTTTAGCTAGTTTACTTTCCATGCCCGTAGTAGTAGTAACTAAAAGAAAACCCAAAAAGATTTCTTGTTCTTCTTTTGCTTGTTGGGAGCTTTCCCGTGTAAATAGTTTTATTTCTTTGGGGGTTGAGAGTAGAAGACCATGGTGAAAATGTTGAGTGGCTCTCATATACATTGTTGTTGATTTAACCAAGAGCCCATATTACCATGTCTTCTCCCTTGAATTGAATGCTTGAAGATTCCAGCTTAGTCCAATGCACGTGCACTATTATTATTATACACATCGTTCGGTCGTGCAAGTGAAAGGCAATAATGACGATATATGATGGACTGATTGAGATGAGAGAAGCTGGTACGAACTCGACCTATCTTGTTTTTGTAAATATGATTAGTTTATTGTTCCTGATTCAGCCTATTATGAATAAACATGTTTGCAATGACAATTAGAGATTATAGTTGCTTATGCCATGCTTAATTAGCTAGGAGTTTATAATAGTTTACCTTGCGTGCCAACATGCTATTAAAAATGGTTGTGATGTGGTATGATAGGGTGGTATCCTCCTTTGAATGATTCGAGTGACTTGACTTGGCATATGTTCATGCATGTAGTTGAAACAAAATCAACATAGCCTTCACGATATTTATGTTCATGGTGGATTATATCCTACTCATGCTTGCACTTAATGTCTATTAATTTTAATGCGTGTTCATGATTGTTATCGCTCTCTAGTTGGTCGCTTCACGGTCTCTTTCTAGCCTTCACTTGTACTAAGCAGGAATACTGCTTGTGCATCCAAATCCATAAACCCCAAAGTCATGCCATATGAGTCCACCATACCTTCCTATATGCGGTATCTACCTGCCGTTCCAAGTAAATTTGTATGTGCCAAACTCCAAACCTTCAAATGAAATTCTGTTTTGTATGCTCGAACAGCTCATGTATCAATTAGGGTTGTTTGTATCTTCCATGTTAGGCGGGTTATTCTCAAGAGGAGTGGACTCCGCTCCTCACTCACGAGAAAATGGCTGGTAATCGGGATGCCCAGTCCCATGCTCAAATCAAAATAAATGCAAACAAAACTCCCCCAGGATTGTTGCTAGTTGGAGGCACACGTTGTTTCGGGCAAGCCATGGATTGATGCTTGTTGGTGGTGAGGGAGTATAAACTTTACCATTCTGTTTGGGAACCGCCTATAATGTGTGTAGCATGGAAGATATCGAGATCTCTTGGTTGTTATGTTGACAATGAAAGTATGCCGCTCAAAATATTATTTATCTCTATTTCAAAATCGAGCTCTCGCACCTCTACAAATCCCTGCTTCCCTCTGCGAAGGGCCTATCTATTTACTTTTATGTTGAGTCATCATCCTCTTATTAAAAAGCACCAGTTGGAGAGCACCGCTGTCATTTGCATCCATTACTATTAATTTATATTGAGTATGACTATGACTGGATCTCTTTTACCATGAATTACAATGTTTAATCAGTCCTTGATCTTCAGAGGTGCTCTGCATTTATGTTTTGCGGTCTCAGAAAGGGCTAGCGAGATACCATCTTGTTATATCATATTATGATTGTGTTGAGAAAGTGTTGTCATCCGATATTTATTATTATTGCTCGCTAGTTGATTATGCCATTGATATGAGTAAACATGGGATCTACTCCCTCCGTTCCAAAATAGATGACCCAACTTTGTACTAAGGTTAGTACAAAGTTGGGTCATCTATTTTGGAACAGAGGGAGTAGGTGTTATTGTGAATATGGTTAGTTCATAATATTTGCTGAAAACCTGAATGCTGGCTTTACATATTTACAACAACAAGAGCAAACAGAGTATGTAAAAGTTTTTCTTTATCATTTTCAGTTTGTCAACTGAATTGCTTGAGGACAAGCAAAGGTTTAAGCTTGGGGGAGTTGATACGTCTCCATCGTATCTACTTTTCCAAACACTTTTGCCCTTGTTTTGGACTCTAACTTGCATGATTTGAATGGAACTGACCCGGACTGACGCTGTTTTCAGCAGAACTGCCATGGTGTTATTTTTGTCCAGAAATAAAAGTTCTCGGAATGACCTGAAAATCCACGGAGCAACTTTTTGGATTTAATAAAAAATATTGGCGAAGAATCAGCACTAGGGGGGCCACACCCTATCCACGAGGGTGGGGTGCCCCCCTAGGGCGCGCCTCCCTGCCTCATGGGCCCCCTGGATCTCCACCGACCTCAACTCCAACTCCATATATTCACGTTCGGTGAGAAAAAAATCAGAGAGAAGGATTCATCGCGTTTTACGATACGGAGCCGCCGCCAAGCCCTAAACTCTCTCAAGAAGGCTGATCTGGAGTCCGTTCGGGGCTCTGGAGAGGGGAATCCGTCGCCGTCGTCATCATCAACCTTCCTCCATCACCAATTTCATGATGCTCACCATCGTGCGTGAGTAATTCCATCGTAGGCTTGCTGGATGGTAATGGGTTGGATGAGATTTACCATGTAATCAAGTTAGTTTTGTTAGGGTTTGATCCCTAGTATCTGATATGTCTCCAACGTATCTATAATTTTTTATTGTTCCATGCTATTATATTACCCCTTTTTGGATGTTTATGGGCTTTATTTTACACATTTATATCATTTTTGGGACTAACCTATTAACTGAAGGCCCAACCCATATTGCTGTTTTATTGCCTGTTTCAGTATTTCGAAGAAAAGGAATATCAAATGGAGTCCAAATGGAATGAAACCTTCGGGAGCGTGATTTTTAGGAAGAATATGATTGGGGAGACTTGGAGTGCAAGCCAGGGGATCATCAAGGGAGCCACGAGACGGGGGGGCGCGCCCACCCCCCTGGGCGCGCCCTACCCTCTCGTGGGCCCCTCGAGGCTCCCCCGACCGACTTCTTTCGCCTATATAAGCCTACGTACCCTAAAAACATCAAAACAGAAGATAGATTGGGAGTTCCGCCGTCGCAAGCCTCTGTAGCCACCAAAAACCTTTCGGGAGCCCGTTCCGGCACCCTGCCGGAGGGGGAACCCATCACCAGTGGCCATCTTCATCATCTCGGCGCTATCCATGACGAGGAGGGAGTAGTTCACCCTCGGGGCTGAGGGTATGTACCAGTAGCTATGTGTTTGATCTCTCTCTCTCTCTCTCTCTCTCTCTCTCGTGTTCTCTCTATGGCACGATCTTGATGTATCGCGAGCTTTGCTATTATAGTTGGATCTTATGATGTTTCTCCCCCCTCTACTCTCTTGTGATCAATTGAGTTTTCCCCTTGAAGTTGTCTTATCGGATTGAGTCTTTAATGATTGAGAACACTTGATGTATGTCTTGTCGTGTTTATCTGTGGTGACAATGGGATATCACGTGCCACCTGATGTATGTTTTGGTGACCAACTTGCGGGTTCCGCCCATGAACCTATGCATAGGGGTTGGTACACGTTTTCTTGACTCTCCGGTAGAAACTTTGGGGCACTCTTTGAAGTACTTTGTGTTGGTTGGATGAATCTGAGATTGTGTGATGCATATCGTATAATCATGCCCACGGATACTTGAGGTGACAATGGAGTATCTAGGTTACATTAGGGTTTTGGTTGATTTGTGTCTTAAGGTGTTATTCTAGTACGAACTCTTGAATAGATCGATCCGAAAGAATAACTTTGAGGGGGTTTCGTACCCTACCATAATTTCTTCGTTTGTTCTCCGCTATTAGTGGCTTTGGAGTGACTCTTTGTTGCATGTTGAGGGATTGTTATATGATCTATCTATGTTATTATTGTTGAGAGAACTTGCACTAGTGAAAGTATGAACCCTATGCCTTGTTTCCTACCATTGCAATACCGTTTACGCTCACTTTTATCATTAGTTACCTTGCTGTTTTTATATTTTCAAAATAGTACCTATTTCTACCATCCATATTGCACTTGTATCACCATCTCTTCGCCGAACTAGTGCACCTATACAATTTACCATTGTATTGGGTGTGTTGGGGACACAAGTGACTCTTTGTTATTTGGTTGCAGGGTTGTTTGAGAGAGACCATCTTCATCCTACACCTCCCACGGATTGATAAATCTTGGGTCATCCACTTGAGGGAAATTTGCTACTGTCCTACAAACCTGTGCACTTGCAGGCCTAACAAAGTCTACAAGAAGAAGGTTGTGTAGTAGACATCAAGCTCTTTTCTGGCGCCGTTGTCGGGGAGGTGAGTGCTTGAAGGTATATATTTAGATCTTGCAATCGAATCTTTTTGTTTCTTGTTTTATCACTAGTTTAGTTTATAAAAGAAACTACAAAAAATGGAGTTAAGTTTGTCTCATACGCTTCGTCTTTTTAATATCTTTCGTGAGTATGATGGAAAGGAAAATTGTGCTCAAGTGCTAGAAGAAGAATGCATTAAAATGCCTGGTACTAAATCCTTGAATGATGAGCATGATTGCAATGTTGTTAGTATGAACTCTTTGAATATCCATAGTACTAATGATGATTGCACTAGTTATGATGAAAATGTCTCTTATAAGCATGTTGATTTTTGTGGAGTAGATTGGATTTGCATGGACACACCAAATAGAGAAAATAGATATTGCAAGAGGCATAAGTATTTAAAAACTAAAGGTTTGCAAGAAAGCCTTTATGTGAGTGCTGAAAATTTAAATTTCCTTTGTCGTACTTGTGAACTTTGCAATGAACGTGGTCATTTACATCTCCGATGCAAATTGTTCCATGACTGAATCGTGTCCAAAAACTGTGATGATTTGATTTCCCTTGCACATTATAATGAACTTAGTTTGCTTTTGGGTTATGAAGAGTTGAAACATTTAACTAAGCCCATTCTAGAATTTAATCTTGAGCATTTCCTTGATATTGATCTAGAAAAGATTTATATGTTTTGTGCGGAGAATTGCATTGAAAATCCTTATATTGCCAATTACCTAAAGAAAAGAAAGCAAATAGAACATGATGAGAATACTAATGAAAGGGAAGAGACTTCCCAATTCCTCCTGTTATTTCTTATGATGAATCAGGTAACGAGGAGGAGCTTTCTATTCAACCAATCTCGTCAATAAGGAGCTCAAAGAGGAAGGTTGAACCCACACACAATGTGAAGAAGAAAAAGAAAAGAAGGAGCAACAAAGGTAGAAAGGTATCCCTCCCAAATGATGTTGCTCCTACTACTCATTGTGATGATGATAATTGCTATACTATTGGTGCTATCCATATTTTTAATGATGAGAGTGATTATGCTTATGATATGAAAGGGACGAAGCTTGGGGAAGCTATGTTTGATGAGGATGAAATATTTGAGAATATATTTGCTGAAATTAATGTTTGTCCCAAGCTTGGGGATGCTATGTTTAATGAAGATGATATTTTTAGCATCCCAAGTTTTGATATGCAAAGTTGTTATGATGATTGCATGCCTCTTACCTGATGATTATATTGATGAAAGTGGGTTTGGAAGAGTGTCAACTTTAGGAAGTAGTGATCCCACTATTTTGGAAGATGTTGAATTCTATTGTGATGAATACGAAAGTGGATTTGGAAGAGTGTCAACTTTATTTAGTGATTCCACTATCTTGGGAGAGGTTTCAATCGATTATGATGAGAACAAAGTTGCTACTTATGATGATTATTGTGATGAAACTTATGCTATAAAAAGTAGTGATGATTATATTTATAAATCTTGTCATGATTATGATTACCCTTCTTCTGAACATTACTCTTTTAATGTGGAAACAATTTTTAGTGTTCAAGTCTCTTATGATACTCCCATTGTTCTGAATGAGAAGAATTTTGCTTATGTGGAGAGTAGTAAATTTTCTATGCTTGTAGATCATGAAAAGAATGATTTAGGTGCTGTTTATATTGTTGAATTCATTCATGATGCTACTGAACATTATTATGAGGGAGGAACATATGCTTGTAGGAATTGCAAAAATATCAAGTTTCCTCTCTATGTGTTGAAAATCTCGAAGCTATGCTTATTTTACCTTCCTATGCTAGTTGATTATTGTTCCCATAAGTTGTTTGCTCACAAAATCCCTATTCATAGGAAGTGGGTTAGACTTAAATGTGCTAGTCATATACTTCATGATGCTCCTGTTATGTTTCAATTCTTATCTTTTATGTGAGCATCATTGTCATCATCATGCCTAGCTAGAAAGGCATTAAAGAAAAGCGCTTGTTGGGAGACAACCTAATATTTACCCTTACTGTTTTTGTGTTTCACATGATTATGCTACTGTAGTAATCATGTTTAATAGATTTTGTTTCAATAAAGTGCCAAATAAGACCTTTAGGATAGCTTACAGTGATAGTTGTGTTGATCCTAATGAGAATCAGAAACTTTTGCACCCAGTAAATTAGTTTTGTTAATTCACAGAAACGTTCTCCTGATCTGATTATTTTTGCTATGGATTGGTACACAAATTTCTTAGGACTTCCTAATTTGGTAGAAGTTTTGGAGTTCGATAAGTATACGTTTGATACAGATTACTACAGACTGTTCTGTTTTTGACAGATTCTATTTTCTATGTGTTGTTTGCTTATTTTGATGAATCTATGAGTAGTATCGGAGGGTATGAACCATAGATAAGTTGTATTACATTAGATATTACACCAATATGAATTTAGAATGAGTTCATTACAGTACCTAAGTGGTGGTTTTATTTTTTTATACTAACGGAGCTTATGAGTTTTTTGTTGAGTTTTGTGTTGTGAAGTTTTCAAGTTTTGGGTAAAGATTCGATGGACTATGGAATAAGGAGTGGCAAGAGGCTAAGCTTGGGGATTCCCAAGTCACCCCAAGGTAATTTTCAAGGACAACCAAGAGCCTAAGCTTGGGGATGCCCCGGAAGGCATCCCCTCTTTCGTCTTCATTCATCGGTAACTTTACTTGGAGCTATATTTTTATTCACCACATGATATATGTTTTGCTTGGAGCATCATTTATTGTGTTAGTATTTGTTTGCTGTTATTTATAATAATGTTTTGCATCTTTATTTTCAATAAAAATTTCAAGGATAGCCTTTACCATGCTTATTTTGCTAGTATACATGTTGCTGTTTGAAAACAGAAAGTTTACCGCTGTTGCAAAAATTCCCTAGAAAATTCAGAGAATGATATAATGTTGAAACCTTTTGCATAGTCATCTATGATAAATCTTCTACAGCGTAGTATTTTTCTAATGATTTTTGGAGTTAGGGAAGTGTTGATACTCTTGCATTCTTTACAGACTATACTGTTTTGGCAGATTGCTGTTAT
Organism: Triticum aestivum; assembly: GCF_018294505.1. Taxonomy (NCBI): domain Eukaryota; kingdom Viridiplantae; phylum Streptophyta; class Magnoliopsida; order Poales; family Poaceae; genus Triticum; species Triticum aestivum. The sequence continues at coordinate 429,735,126 of NC_057795.1, read as the reverse complement.
GTTTGCATTGTTTGCATATGTGTGCTTGTTTAATGATTCTATTTGAGGATAGGAGTATTAAATATGCAGAGGAATTTAGTATGCAATGTTGAATAATAATTTTAGTGATTTGTTACAGTAGAAAATGATAAGGTTTTGCATTGGTTTATACTAACCTATCTCACGAGTTCTTGTTGAGTTTGGTGTGGATGAAGCTGTTGATAAAAAGAGAAACCATGATATGAGAGGAATTAAGGAGACACAAAAGTTCAAGATTGGGGATTCCCAAGGCACCCCAAGATAATATTTCAAGAAGTCTCAAGCATCCAAGCTTGGGGATGCCCGGTAGGCATCCCACCTTTCTTCTTCAACAACTATCGGTTAGTATCGGTTGAACCTAAGTTTTTGCTTCTTCACATGAGTTGTGCTATCCTTGCAATGTCATTTTATTTTGTTTTGCTTGCTGTTTGAATACAATACCAAGATCTGAAATCCCTTAATGTTAGAGAGTCTTCACATAGTTGCACAATTATTCGACTACTCATTGATCTTCACTTATATCTTTCGGAGTAGTTTGTCATTTGCTCTAGTGCATCACTTATATTTTTTAGAGCACGGCGGTGGTTATATTTTGTAGAAATTGCTAGTCTCTCATGCTTCACTTATATTATTTTGAGAGTCTTTTAGAACAGCATAGTATTTGCTATGGTTACAAAGTTGGTCCTAGAATGATGAGCATCCAAGTTGGGTATAATAAAAACTATCATAGAAAGTTAATTGGATGCTATGATCAATTTGATGCTTGATGATTGTTTTGAGATATGGACGTAGTGATATTAAAGTCATGCTAGTTGAGGTGATTATGAAAAATGCTTGTGTTGAGGGTTGTGATTCCCGTAGCATGCATGGTGAACCGCTTTGTGATGATGTTGGAGCACAATTTTATTTATTGATTGTCTTCCTTATGAGTGGCGGTTGGGGACGAGCGATGGTCTTTTCCTACCAATCTATCCCCCTAGGAGCATGCGCGTAATACTTTGTTTTTGATGACTTGTAGATTTTTGCAATAAGTATATGAGTTCTTTTGAGTAATGTTGAGTCCATGGATTATACGCACCCTCACCCTTCCACCATTGCTTGCCTCTCTTGTGCCGCGCAACTTTCGTCGGTACCATACACCCACCATATACCTTCCTCAAAACAGCCACCATACCTACCTATTATGGCATCTCCATAGCCATTCCGAGATATATTGCCATGCAACTTTCCACCGTTCCGTTCATATGACACGCATTGCCTTTGTCATGTTGCTCTTTGCATGATCATGTAGTTGACATTGTATTTGTGGCAAGGCCACCTTCATAATTCATACATGTCGCTCTTGATTCATTGCATATCCCGGTACACCGCCGGAGGCATTCATATAGAGTCATATCTTGTTCTAGCTTTGAGTTGTAATTCTTGAGTTGTAAATCCATAAAAGTGTGATGATCTTCATTATTAGAGCATTGTCCTAGTGAGGAAAGGATGATGAAGACTATGATTCCCCCACAAGTCGGGATGAGACTTCGAACTTTACAAAAAGAAAAAAAGAAAAAAGATAAAGGCCAAAAAAAAGAGGAGAGGCCAAAGAAAAAAAAGGGAAAAAAAGAAAAAAAAGAAAAAAAGAGAAAAGAGAAAAAAATAAAATGAGAGAAAAGAGAGAAGGGACAATGCTACTATCTCTTTTTCCACACTTGTGCTTCAAAGTAGCACCATGATCTTCATGATAGAGAGTCTCCTATGTTGTCACTTTCATATACTAGTGGGAATTTTTCATTATAGAACTTGGCTTGTATATTCCAATGATGGGCTTCCTCAAAATGCCCTAGGTCTTCGTGAGCAAGCGAGTTGGATGCACACCCACTTAGTTTCTTTTGTTGAGCTTTCATATATTTATAGCTCTAGTGCATCCGTTGCATGGCAATCCCTACTCACTCACATTGATATCTTAATGGGCATCTCCATAGCCCGTTGATACGCCTAGTTGATGTGAGACTATCTTCTCCTCTTTTTGTCTTCTCCACAACCACCATTCTATTCCACCATAGTGCTATGTCCATGGCTCACGCTCATATATTGCGTGAAAGTTGAAAAAGTTTGAGATTATTAAAGTATGAAACAATTGTTCGGCTTGTCATTGGGGTTGTGCATGATTAAATACTTTGTGTGATGAAGATAAAGCAACAGCCAAACTATATGATTTTGTAGGGATAACTTTCTTTGGCCATGTTATTTTGAGAAGACATGATTACTTTGATTAGTATGCTTGAAGTATCACCATTTGCATGTTAATATGAACTTTTATTTTGAATCATTTAGATCTGAACATTCATGCCCCAATAAAGAAAATTACATTGAGAATTATGCTAGGTAGCATTCCACATCAAAAATTCTGTTTTTATCATTTACCTACTCGAGGACGAGCAGGAATTAAGCTTGGGGATGCTTGATACATCTCCAACGTATCTATAATTTTTTATTGTTCCATGCTATTATATTACCCCTTTTTGGATGTTTATGGGCTTTACTTTACACATTATATCATTTTTGGGACTAACCTATTAACTGGAGGCCCAGCCCATATTGTTGTTTTATTGCCTATTTCAGTATTTTGAAGAAAAGGAATATCAAACGGAGTCCAAACGGAATGAAACCTTCGGGAGCGAGATTTTTAGGAAGAATATGATCGGAGAGACTTGGAGTGCAAGCCAGGGAATCATCGAGGGAGCCACGAGACAGGGGGGCGCGCCTGTCGTGGTTCTAAGTCTGACAGTAGAGTGGGGGGTAGGTATGAAGAGGCAAGGTCCTAGCTATGGAGAGGTTGTAAACACAAGAGATGTACGAGTTCAGGCCCTTCTCGGAAGAAGTAAAAGCCCTACGTCTCGGAGCCCGGAGGCGGTCGAGTGGATTATGTGTATATGAATTACAGGGGTGCGAACCCTTCACACTAAGGTGGGGGTGGCTTATATAGTACCTGCCAGACCCCTCCGGCCCTCAGTAATGCAGGGTTTAAAGTACATTAAGTCTGGGGCGTTACTGGTAACGCCCCACATAAAGTGTCTTAACTACCATAAAGTCTACTTAATTACAGACCGTTGTAGTACAGAGTGCCACTTGACCTTCTGGTGGTCGAGTGGGTCTTCATGGTCGAGTCCTTCAAGTCAGTCGAGTGGAGTCCTCGTAAGTCGACTGGAAGGTGATCTCTTCTAAGGGTGTCCTTGGGTAGGGTATTTAGATCAGGTCTATGACCCTACCCTAGGTACATAACCCCATCATTAGCCCCCGTATGGATTGAGGCTTGAGTGAGGAAGGAGTTGATGTTGTCTTCGACTGGCTTTTGCATGCAGGTCATGCGTTGTCTTGGACCAATAATCTCTTTGTTGATAACTGGCGATTTTTCTTCAGTCGACTCGATCCATTCTTTTCTTTCGTCGAGTGACCTTTTGGACTTAACAATTTCCGAGCGACGGATCGCGGGAAATCCCGCGTCTGACAGACCGATCTGCCGTTTGTGGATTCTGTGGGATACAAAATTTGGGGAAGCACGCGAAGCGGGGCGGACCGCGGCGTTCAGATGGGATAGGGCATAGACGCCTCGATTCTCGCGCTGCCTTTTTCGCCACGTATCGCGTCCGCGCGACTGTTTCGGGATGTGATTGGATTGACCGGGCCCACCTGTCATCCACTCGGAAGGGATCTTATAAAGGCGCCCGACGAGGGTTTTTGAACAGTATCTCTGCATTCTCTCTCTGCTCTCTTCGCCTCCGCCCACCGCGTCTGTTCTCGCCTCCGCGCAACCGCTCCTCGCGCGTCTCCCCGGCGGCCATGGTGAAGGAGAAGACGGCGGCGCTGGAACGCGCGAAGAAGGCGTCGGCGACGGGGAAGGCGAAGGGGAGAACCACCAGTCGCGGCGGGTCTTCGTCTAGATCTCGTCTGCCGAGCGGCTGGGTCCAGGGACATTGGATCCGGTCGACCATCACGGAGAAGGATCTCCTCGACATGGCCAACGACGATCTGATCCTCCACGGAGCAGCAAGGCTCCTGGGGAAAGAGTGGCAGCCCCAGCCGGAAGAGGGTGAGTGCGTGCTTCTGGCTACCCACGTCGACCGTGGTTTTTCTTTGCCACCGAGTGCTTTCTTCCATGGTTTCTTGAACTTCTTTGGAGCGCAACTCCACCACTTCAACCCGAATTCCATCGCATATCTCGCTGCCTTTGTATCCATGTGCGAGAACTTTCTTGGTTGCCGACCGCACTGGGGTCTATTCAAGCACATATTCACATGTCGCTCTCAGACCGTGAAGAAGGCAAGTCCAGACGACGATAAAACCAAGGTCATTCAGATGTGTGGAGGTCTAGGGATCCAGATGAGGAACAAGAGCACTTTCCCAATGATGACCCTTCCCGAGTCGGTCAGAGGCTGGCAGTCGACTTGGTTTTACTGCAAGGACGAGTCGACACCGGGGCAGTCGAGTGGCCTTCCTCCGTTTACCATGGACCGAGCCAACAAACCTTCTTCTCTGAAGGTGCTCCCAGAGGAGAAAGCTGACGTGAAGATGCTGATGGAGCGCGTGGTCCGGTTGGTTCGTGAAGGAGTGACAGGTATGGATCTCCTGGAGGTTTTCCTTAGACGTCGCATCTAGCCTCTCCAGTACAGAGGCCATTGCATGTGGCTGTACTGCGGGACCGAAGATGAGACTCGGATCAACCCGGAAGCAGTCGACGATGCCACTCTGGAAAGATGGATGGCCGCGGTTACTGGGAACAAGGATAACCCTCGAGGAGCTCGGAGGATTCCTCCACTCGACCACTCCAGCACTCCAGACAAGGTATGCCCACTTTATCTTCGATTGTATTCCTGCCATGCTCACTCTGTTACCGCTGCGATTTGGTCGATTGATCTTTGTCTTGACGTCTGTTAGGTCCTCCCCAAATTGTACTCGATGCCCAATGGGGCGCAGACTCCGATTGAGGAGGGAGAAGCGAGTGGAGGCGAAAGCCAAGAGGAGTGGGATTCGGATGCTGCTGAAGATGATGATGATGATGATGATGATGAGGAAGAAGAAGAGGAGGAGGAGGAGGTCGCACCACCGCGCTCGGAAAGGCGGTCGAAGCTTGTCCATGACCCTGTGACTGAACGTGGTAAGGGGGTTGCGACTATCGCCTAGTCGACCAAGCGCCCTCGGACCACTTCTCCGGTGCCGACTGAAAAGGCTCTGAAGCAGTCCAGGGTGGCACCATCGAAGCCGACCAAGGTCCTGCCGAAGATGAAAGTGTCCATCCCCACCATATCAGGGTAAACATGCAGCTTGAGTCTTCTTGTTTTGCGCGGGCTTTATCTTTGATCGACACTTGAGTTAGCCGACTGATTTTTTGGAGTTGCAGTGCTGCTACTTCCGAGACCTCAGCCAGGGCCGATGACCATGAGATGGAGGATGCTGCGACTTCAATACCTGGTAACACTCTCTTAATTCCATTTTTCGGTCGATTGACTTTTGGTCTCTAATTCCGATTCCTTTCTTGCAGCTTCATCCAATGTTATCACCCTTCCTGACGACGACGAGGAGCCGCTGAAGCACAGGAGGAGCAGGAAAGCGTCTGCCGACAGGGTGGTCCAGGATGTGACGGCACCCGAGACTCTGATCGTGGGGGAGGAAGACACCACTCGGCACACCGTGGCCTTCGCGGTGCCACTAACGAGTGCTCACCCCGCTTCGTCGAGTGCCGCACAGCCTTCTCTCTTCACGACCCACTACGTCCCAGAGGACCAAGCCAGTGCCGCAAAGGAGGCGATACGCCAAGCGGGAGTCATGATGGAGCAGGTGAAGGCCATCCGGGAGGCAAGCCAGGCAGCTTACGACGCGAGTTCCGCCCTTCAAAGCAATGTTCAGGTCAGTCGACCACCGCCTGTTCTGTTAGGATATGCTATCTGAAAGCCTTTCTTTTCGGAATCCATAGCAGTCACCCACTGGGTGTGTCAATTGAAACTCCATGTTAGCGGGGGCACGCTGAGTGCACCCGCTGGGTGTAGTCCCCAAGGCTAAGGTCGACTGCTGGCAGCAGGCCTTAGGCTTTATAAGTAAAGTCTTCCTGTCAGTCGACCGCCTCCGGGCTCCGAGACATAGGGCTTTTACTTCTTCCGAGAAGGGCCTGAACTTGTACGTCTCTTGTGTTTACAACCTCTCCATATCTAGGACCTTGCCTCTCCATACCTACCCCCCACTCTACTGTCAGACTTAGAACCACGACAGTTGGCGCCCACCGTGGGGCAGGTGTTTTAGCGACTTTTGGAGAAGTTGCGATTCTTCCAATTACTTTCATCATGGTTGCTGGTGGAGTTTTGGTCGAGGGTCACGAGATCCGTCTCGGCGCTCTCACTTTCGTCGCCGACGACTCCGCTTGGCTCCAGGATGCTCCACTCGACGTTGATGCGCTCCCCGTCCGTGATGCGACGCATTTTCGTGCATGTGTCCGCGGCGTTCTGCTGCGGCAACCGTCGACTCCATATCGGTCGACTCCCGTATCGATCACCCTCCCGGTCTCCCGCCAGCGCAAGCGCTCTGGTCGGTCGAGACTCCAGCGGTGGGTGAGACACACGGTGGCACGCCAGACGGCCACCGCCCAAGTTGCGGCAATCGAGCCCGACAAATCTCTCTACGGCCTATTTGACCTGTCGACTGGCTCCGTAGAGACTGCATCCGAGTGCGATAGCAGTGATCCGGCGGCAGAAATCTTGATGGTCAACGGACCTCGCAGTCCTCCTGGCTTCGCCCACGAAGGCGGAGTAGACGGTGGAGGCGGCCCCGCACAAGGCCACGAAGAGTACCAGCCTGAGCCACTCGACTCTCTGCAGAGGGAAGAGCTTCGCCGCAGGAACATGGATGCCCTGCATACTCCCATCGCTGGAGAAACCCCCGAGGCTCACGCCTTGGAGGAGGCACGTTTAGCCAACTTGGCTGAACACGCTCGTCTGGAGAATCTCCAGCGAGCACTCGACGAGCGCGCGCGGCAACGAGTACCCGACTCCAGTAGACGTCAACTCTTCCCGCCGACTCAGGTATATCGAACCCCGGTTCAGAATTTAGCAGCTGCAACCCATATAGCAGAATCCATCCAGCCCTCTCAGTCGGAAGCTGGCAGAGGCTTGATGCAAATCAAAGATTTGCTCCGGGCAGCAGGAGACCAGAATTCAGCCGTGTCGCAGTCACGCAACAGAATTCACAGTCGATCCGTCGCTGCGAATACGGTTCAGTCGGCTCACAGTCCCAGATCGCCTCTGCGGCGTGAAGGGAGCGAGAATCGGCGAGACCAGTACGATGACCGACACGATCGTGATGATAGGTGTCGAGTGCCCACTCCCCCCCCCCCGAGGGGTGGGTCTTACGCTCCTCGGCAGCAGGATGACAGGCGTCAACTCAGTATGGGGCGAAGAGCTCCAGTCGACCCCCGGGAACCAGGCTTCGACGCGCGATCCATCATCGTGCAAGGCTTGGTCGACCGAAACAGAGCCCATCGGGGCGGCCCCGATAGAGATGCGCCCACGAGCAGTCGAGTGCATGTTTCTGGTCCAGAATGTTTCAGCGGGGCTATCAGAGCCGCGGTGATTCCCCCCAACTTCAGGTTGGCAACCGGAGTAAGCAAGTTCACTGGTGAGTCTAAGCCTGAAACTTGGCTTGAAGACTACTGAGTGGCGGTTCAGATTGGTGGTGGGAATGACGAGGTGGCCATGAAGCATTTGCCCCTCATGTTGGAAGGTTCTGCCAGGGCATGGTTGAATCACTTACCTCCTAGCAGCATTTACACTTGGGAAGATTTGTCCCGAGTGTTCGTCAGAACATTTGAAGGAACTTGCAAGCGACCAGCTAGATTGATAGAACTGCAAGTCTGTGTGCAGAAGACGAATGAAACTCTCAGAGAGTATATTCAGAGATGGATCACTTTGCATCATACCGTGGAGAACGTGTCTGATCATCAGGCAGTCTGCGCCTTCAAGGATGGTGTCAAGAACAGAGAATTGAGTTTGAAATTTGGTCGAACCGGAGACATGACCCTGAGTCAGATGATGGAGATTGCTACCAAGTACGCCAACGGCGAAGAGGAAGACCGACTTCGAAGCGGCAAGTACATGCCGAGTCAGTCGGAGAAGGGAAACACCAGTCGGAAGCAGAAATGGAAGGCTGAACCAGCAGCCCCTGGAGAGGCTCTGGCCGTAACTCAGGGAAAGTTCAAAGGGAAACCCAAAGGATCCTGGAACCCTAAGAAGGTGAAGGATAAAGAAGGAAACGATGTGATGGATATGCCGTGTCACATCCACACGAAGAAAGATGAAGAGGGCAACATCATTTACCCGAAGCATACCACTTGCCAGTGTCGACTCCTGATCCAGCAGTTCCAAGGAAAGCAGTCCAAGGACAAGGAAAAGGAGTCGGACAAGGCTGAGGACAAGGAGGACAGTGAGGGAGGATACCCGCATGTCAACTCCACTCTGATGATCTTCGCAGATGTGGAAAGCAAGAGCCAACTGAAAGTCGTTAATCGTGAGGTGAACATGGTTGCCCCAGCGAAACCAAGTTATCTGAGATGGTCCCAAACACCCATCACATTCGACCAGTCTGATCACCCGACTCATATTGCCACCCCTGGGAGGCAAGCTTTGGTGGTCGACCCAGTTGTCGAAGGCACTCGACTGACGAAGGTGCTGATGGACGGTGGTAGCGGACTGAACTTATTGTATGCAGACACACTGAAGGGAATGGGCATTCCGATGTCCCGACTGAGCACCAGTAACATGAGCTTTCATGGAGTTATACCAGGAAAGAAAGCCGAGTCACTCGGCCAAATAGCTCTGGACGTGGTGTTTGGTGATTCAAAACATTTTCGCAAGGAGAAGCTGACGTTTGAGGTCGTGGATTTTCAGAGCGCGTACCACGCTATTTTGGGGAGACCAGCTTACGCACGGTTCATGGCTCGACCATGTTACGTGTACCTCAAACTGAAGATGCCCGGCCCCAAAGGAGTGATCACTGTCACTGGTGATCGGAAAAAGGCAGAAGAGTGTTTCAGAAAGGCTCAAAGATTGCCGATTCCCAGGTGACAGCGGTCGAGTTTGAAGAATATAAGCAAAACGCAGATCCGAGTGATTTGCTGCGAGCCAAGAAGCCCGCCACAGAATCTGCATTTCAGTCGTCCGGTGAGACGAAGCCTGTCCACATTCACCCGACCGACCCCAATGCAGCCCCGACCCACATCTCCACAACACTCGACCCGAAATAGGAAGAAGCGCTCATCCAGTTCCTCCGTGAGAACTGGGACATTTTTGCATGGAAGCCAGCTGACATGCCGGGTGTTCCCAGGGGACTGGCTGAGCATCGTCTTAGAGTCGACTCATCAGCAAAACCAGTTAAAGAGCATCTTCGGCGGTCCGCCGTCCAGAAGAGAAAGGCTATTGGTGAGGAAGTGGCTCGACTGTTGGCGGCAGGATTTATCCGAGAGATATACCACTCCGAGTGGCTCGCTAATGTCGTCATGGTTCCTAAGAAGGACAAATCACTCCGAATGTGCATTGATTTCAAGCACATCAATCGGGCCTGCCCGAAAGATCATTTTCCTCTCCCTCGCATTGATCAAATTGTTGACTCGACCGCGGGATGCGAGAGATTGTCTTTTCTAGACGCCTATTCCGGGTACCATCAGATCCGTCTGTACGGACCCGATGAGATAAAAACAGCTTTCATCACTCCATTCGGGTGCTTCTGCTATATCACCATGCCATTCGGCCTCAAGAATGCCGGAGCCACATTTATGCGAATGATTCAGAAGTGTTTGCTCACTCAAATCAGTCGGAATGTGGAAGCGTATATGGATGATATCGTGGTCAAGTCACGAAAAGGTTCCGACCTGCTCACTGACCTCGCCGAAACATTTGCCAACCTCAGAAGGTATGATATCAAGCTCAATCCATCAAAGTGCACATTCGGAGTTCCTGGTGGCAAGTTACTCGGTTTTCTCGTTTCCGAACGAGGGATCGATGCTAATCCAGAAAAGATCGGCACTATACTCCGAATGAAACGCCCTGTGCGAGTGCACGATGTCCAGAAGCTTACTGGATGCTTGGCCGCATTAAGTCGATTCATCTCACGACTCGGTGAAAAGGCATTGCCTCTTTACCGACTGATGAAGAAGGCAGACAAGTTCGAGTGGACTCCAGAAGCTGATGCAGCGTTTGCCGAGCTAAAAGCTCTGCTCTCCACCCAGCCGGTGCTTGCTGCTCCAATCAGCAAAGAGCCTCTGTTGCTTTATATCGCAGCCACAGGACAAGTCGTCAGTACAGTACTTACGGTCGAGCGGGAAGAAGAAGGGAAAGCCTTCAAAGTTCAGCGCCCAGTGTATTATCTGTCTGAAGTTTTGACTCCATCCAAGCAGAGATACCCTCATTATCAGAAGCTTGTGTATGGGATATACATGACCACGAAGAAGGTTGCTCATTATTTCTCTGATCATTCCATCACAGTCGTCAGCGACGCTCCACTTTCAGAGATTTTGCACAACAGAGATGCAACTGGTCGAGTGGCGAAATGGGCGATTGAACTTCTTCCCCTTGATATCAAGTTTGAGGCAAAGAAAGCCATTAAGTCCCAGGCAATAGCAGATTTCCTCGCCGAGTGGATTGAACAACAGCAGCCGACTGAAGTTCACTCGGAGCATTGGACCATGTTCTTTGATGGCTCTAAGATGTTGAATGGTTCCGGTGCTGGGGTGGTCCTGGTTTCCCCCAGAGGAGATAAGCTCAGATATGTGCTCCAGATTCACTTTGATTCCTCCAACAATGAGGCAGAGTACGAGGCCCTTCTATATGGGTTGCGCATGGCCATTTCACTCGGCGTCCGTCGCCTTATGGTCTATGGCGACTCAGATTTAGTGGTCAACCAAGTGATGAAGGAGTGGGACGTGAGAAGCCCAGCCATGACTGGATACTGCAATGCAGTGAGGAAGCTGGAAAAGAAGTTTGAGGGGTTAGAGCTCCATCACATACCCCGACTGAAAAATCAAGCAGCTGATGATCTAGCAAAGATAGGTTCCAAGAGAGAAGCCATTCCGAGTGGTGTGTTCTTGGAGCATATCATACTCCGTCAGTTAAAGAAGATCCTTTCACCGAAGAAGCTCCACAGCCCAAGAGTGCCACAGATCCGACTGAGGTTGAGGTCCCAGCAGTGGTCGACTTGGTCATGGAGGTCTTAGTAGTCATTCCCGACTGGACAGTTCCATATATCGCGTATATCCTGAGAAAAGAGCTCCCGGAGGATGAGGAAGAGGCCCGACAGATCGTCCGTCGATCCAAAGCCTTTACCGTAATCAAAGGACAGTTGTACAGAGAGAGCGCGACTGGAGTTGGTCAGAAGTGCATAACGCCAGAAGAAGGTCGAATCATCCTTGATGATATCCACTCGGGGACCTGTGGTCATCATGCGTCCTCTCGGACCATCGTGGCCAAAGCATACCGAGCCGGATTTTACTGGCCAAAGGCGAACGAGATGGCAAAGGAAATAGTGGACAAGTGCGAAGGATGTCAGTTCTACTCGAATATGTCACACAAGCCTGCGTCAGCTCTGAAGACCATTCCACTCGTCTGGCCCTTCGCAGTATGGGGATTGGATATGGTTGGCCCCTTGAGAACAGGTCGAAGCGGTTTTACTCATGTATTGGTAGCAGTCGACAAGTTCACCAAGTGGATTGAGGCAAAACCCAGCAAGAACCTCGACGCCGGTACTGCAGTTAGCTTCATCAGGGAACTGATATTCAGATATGGAGTCCCGCACAGCATCATTACAGATAATGGGTCGAACTTTGACTCAGAAGAATTCAGGAATTTCTGCAACTCTCAAGGCACACGAGTCGACTACGCTTCAGTCGCCCATCCGCAGTCGAATGGACAAGCAGAGCGAGCCAATGGCCTGATCCTCAAAGGGTTGAAACCCCGACTGATGCGTGATCTCAAACATGCGGCTGGAGCATGGGTCGACGAACTTCCCTCGGTGCTTTGGGGACTGCGGACCACACCTAATCGGTCGACTGGAAGAACTCCATTCTTCTTGGTCTATGGAGCTGAAGCAGTTCTTCCGAGCGATCTTCTCCACAATGCTCCTCGAGTTGAACTTTACAATGAAGCAGAAGCTGAACAAGCGCGGCAGGACGCAGTCGACCTCTTAGAGGAAGAAAGGGAGATGGCTCTGATCCGCTCGACCATCTACCAACAAGACTTGCGTCGTCTCCACGCCAGAAATGTGAGGGGTCGAGCCTTCCAGGAAGGGGATTTAGTTCTCCGAGTGGATCAGCAGAAATAGCACAAGCTTGCTCCTTCTTGGGAAGGGCCCTTCATCGTCACCAAGGTTCTCCACAACGGGGCGTACCGTCTTTACAACGTCGAACACAATATCGACGAGCCCCGAGCTTGGAACGCGGAACTACTCCGTCCATTCTATACTTAAAGTTTTCACTCGGAGGAGTTGTAATAAAATACTTCTGTAGTTCATGGATTACAAAATAATAGTGTCATAATTTCTCCATAATTTTTATCACTTTTTTATTTTTTTTCCAATAAAATTATCCCCTCAGTGGGTGACTTAGCTGCGAATCCGTTTCGCCTAAGTTTGTAAAAATCCTTGTCGAGTGATGAGCCAGACTCCCACTCGGAAGGCTTAGCTGCGAATCCGTTTTCGCCTAAGTTCAAATAAAATCCTACCGAGTGGTGAGCCAGACTCCCACTCGGAGGCTTAGCTGCAGCCCAGTGCTCGCCTAAGTGTAAATAAAATCCCACCGAGTGGTGAGCCAGACTCCCACTCAGGGGCTTAGCTGCAGTCCAAGTACTCGCCTAAGTTTAAATAAAATCCTACCGAGTGGTGAGCCAGACTCCCACTCGGGGGATTAGCTGCAGTCCAAGTACTCGCCTAAGTTTAAGTAAAATCCTACCGAGTGGTGAGCCAGACTCCCACTCGGGGGCTTAGCTGCAGTCCAAGCACTCGCCTAAGTACAAGTACAATGTGCGCTCGCAAAGAGGACGAGGCGCAGGTCGACTGCAACCCTCTCCTCTGAGCTACGCCACAAATACAATGTGCGCTCGCAAGGAGGACGAGGCGCAGGTCAACTGCGACCCTCTCCTCTGAGCTACGCCACAAATACAATGTGCGCTCGCAAGGAGGACGAGGCGCAGGTCGACTGCGACCCTCTCCTCTGAGCTACGCCACAAATACAATGTGCCCTCGCAAGGAGGACGAGGCGCAGGTCGACTGCGACCCTCTCCTCTGAGCTACGCCACAAATACAATGTGCTCTCGCGAGGAGGACGAGGCGCAGGTCGACTGCGACCCTTTTCCTCCGAGCTACGCCACAAGTACAACATGAAAATCCTACCGAGTGAAGAGCAAACCTCTCACTCGGGGGCTTAGCTGCAGCCCAGTGCTCGCCTAAGATATGAAAATCCTACCGAGTGAAAAGCAAACCTCCCACTCGGGGGCTCAGCTGCAGCCCAGTGCTCGCCTAAGGTATGAAAATCCTACCGAGTGTGGAGCAGACCTCCCACTCGGGGGCTTAGCTGCAGCCCAGTGCTCGCCTAAGGTATAAAAATCCTACCGAGTGTGGAGCAGACCTCCCACTCGGGGGCTTAGCTGCAGCCCAGTGCTCGCCTAAGGTATAAAAATCCTACCGAGTGAAGAGCAAACCTCTCACTCGGGGGCTTAGCTGCAGCCCAGTGCTCGCCTAAGGTATAAAAATCCTACCGAGTGAAGAGGAAACCTCTCACTCGGAGGCTTAGCTGCAGCCCAGTGCTCGCCTAAGTGAATTAAGGAATAAGTTGACTGCAGTGAGCGTCTTGCTTTAAACCTGCAAAAGACATTTCGAGCCAAAAGCAAACATATTCAAACATCAAATCCAAGTGCAGATCGATACCTAAAGGAACCGAAAGTACTTAGGCGCTAAGCCTGTTAAGGTTTATCGGTTACAAAATCACTCGGCATACCGAGGCAAATTTAAAGTGTTGAGCTCAAAGAAGTTTTTTACCCCTCCTGTGGAGGGCTGGAAGGTGCAACAAACTCATCTAGATCAATTCCGTCCGCGATCCGAGTGGCAGCAGCGATGAAGGTTTCCATGAAGGACCTGAAGTCATGCTTCTTAGTGTTGGCCACCCGAAGAGCCGCCAGCTTGTCGTCTCGCACATCCTTGCAGTGGACTCGGGCCAGACACAGTGCAACATCTGCACCGCACCTAGCGGAGGATTTTTTCCACTCCTGCACTCGACCAGGCACTGTGTTTAGTCGAGCCATCAGCGACTCGAGGTCATTCTGGAGTGTCTCCCCGGGCCAGAGCGTGGTGTCAATGCGAGAAGTGGCGACCTTCAGCCTTGCAAGGTAGTCAACGACAGCAGCAACACGAGACTCGAGTCGGAACACATTCATGGCAACTTCATCGTTCACCGGAGAGTTGACGGGGTCCAGGTTCGGTTCCAGCCGGCTAGTTTCCTCTTCAAAGTTTTGACAAAATTCTGCAGATACAATCACTGAATCAAGGCAACGGTCGAATGGAAAGATCACTGTTGAAAATGATTGTCGAGTGTAAAGGATTACCTTCGAGCATGAGGAACAACTTTTTGGCGAGTCCACCCGGGAAGGCCTCCAGATCATTCTTCTTCCCAGCCAACTGACTGGCCTTGTCGTTCAGGGCGGCTTTGTCAGTTTTCAGTCGACTGACCTCCTTGTTGGCAATGGCAAGAGCAGCTTTCAGATTGGCATTGTCTTCTTCAAGCTTGGTGACTGAAGCTAACTTCTCGTCAGCAAGCTTGATCTTCTCAGCCAACTCAAGGTCTTTTTTCTTCTGGGCCTCCTTCACTTTGCCTGCAAAGTTACAGCAAGGTCAGATTTGAAACAAATGAGGAGCAAAAGCAGTCGTCGAGGTCTCACCAAACATACCTTTGGTCTCCTCCTTCGCCTTCGCCAAATTCTCCTGGACCAGCTTCAGATCAAGCTCGAGGTGGATATGCTTGTTCTCCATCTCAGTATAGCGAGCAGCAAGGTCGCAGGATTTCTATGAAGAACCAATCGACAAAATGTCAAGGATAATTCACTTCCGAGTGGATAAGAGAAAATCATGCATTTCCAAGACTACAGCCGAATACAAACATTCGACCGTAGCCTCGGGGACTACACCCAGTGGATGCACTCAGCGTGCCCCCACTAGTTCTTAAGAAGAGTCGACCAGTCGACCCCAAAAAAAACACAAGACACATTCTTCAGACTGTAATCGTCTGCAAGCAGTCGACCACAGTCTCGGGGACTACACCCAGTGGGTGCACTCAGTGTGCCCCCACTGGTTTGAGATATCCATTCGACTCAGTCGAATGACGGAAGACTTACTTATAAAGCCTAAGGCCGGCTGCCAGCAGCCGACCTTAGCCTTGGGGACTACACCCAGCGGGTGCACTCAGCGTGCCCCCGCTAACACGGAGTTTCAATTGACACACCCAGTGGGTGACTGCTATGGATTCCGAAAAGAAAGACTTTCAGATAGCATATCCTAACAGAATAGGCGGTGGTCGACTGACCTGAACATTGCTTTGAAGGGCGGAACTCGCATCGTAAGCTGCCTGGCTTGCCTCCCGGATGGCCTTCACCTGCTCCATCATGACTCCCGCTTGGCGTATCGCTTCCTTTGCGGCACTGGCTTGGTCCTCTGGGACGTAGTGGGTCGTGAAGAGAGAAGGCTGTGCGGCACTCGACGAAGCGGGGTGAGCACTCGTCAGCGGCACCGCGAAGGACACAGTGTGCCGAGTGGTGTCTTCCTCCCCCACGATCAGAGTCTCGGGTGCCGTCACATCCTGGACCACCCTGTCGGCAGACACTTTCCTGCTCCTCCTGTGCTTCAGCGGCTCCTCGTCGTCGTCATCGTCGTCAGGAAGGGTGATAACATTGGATGAAGCTACAAGAAAGGAATCGGAATTAGAGACCAAAAGTCAATCGACCGAAAAATGGAATTAAGAGAGTGTTAGCAGGTATTGAAGTCACAACATCCTCCATCTCGTGGTCATCGGCCCTGGCTGAGGTCTCGGAAGTAGCAGCACTACAATTCCAAAAAATCAGTCGGCTAACTCAAGTGTCGATCAAAGATAAAGCCTGCGCAAAACAAGAAGACTCAAGCAGCATGTTTACCCTAATATGGTGGGGATGGACACTTTCATCTTCGGCAAGACCTTGGTCGGCTTCGACGGTGCCACCCTGGACTGCTTCGGAGCCTTTTCAGTCGGCACCGGAGAAGTGGTCCGAGGGCGCTTTGTCGACTGGGCGACAGTCGCAACCCCCTTACCACGTTCAGTCACAGGGTCATGGACAAGCTTCGACCACCTTTCCGAGCGCGGTGGTGCGACCTCCTCCTCCTCTTCTTCTTCCTCATCATCATCATCATCATCATCATCATCTTCAGCAGCATCCGAATCCCACTCCTCCTGGCTTTCGCCCCACTCGCTTCTCCCTCCTCAGTCGGAGTCTGCGCCCCATTGGGCATCGAGTACAGTTCGGTGAGGACCTGTCAGACATCAAGACAAAGATCAATCGACCAAATTGCAGCGAAACAGAGTAAGCATGGCAAGAATACAATCGAAGATAAAGTGGGCATACCTTGTCTGGAGTGCTGGAATGGTCGAGTGGAGGAATCCTCCGAGCTCCACGAGGGTTATCCTTGTTCCCAGTGACCGCGGCCATCCACCTTTCCAGAGTGGCATCGTCGACTGCTTCCGGGTTGATCCGAGTCTCATCTTCGGTCCCGCAGTACAGCCACATGCAATGGCCTCTGTACTGGAGAGGCTGGATGCGACGTCTAAGGAAAACCTCCAGGAGATCCATACCTGTCACTCCTTCACGAACCAACCGGACCACGCGCTCCATCAGCATCTTCACATCAGCTTTCTCCTCTGGGAGCACCTTCAGAGAAGAGGGTTTGTTGGCTCGGTCCATGGTAAACGGAGGGAGGCCACTCGACTGCCCCGGCGTCGACTCGTCCTTGCAGTAAAACCAAGTCGACTGCCAGCCTCTGACCGACTCGGAAGGGTCATCATTGGGAAAGTGCTCTTGTTCCTCATCTGGATCCCTAGACCTCCACACATCTGAATGACCTTGGTTTTATCGTCGTCTGGACTCGCCTTCTTCACGGTCTGAGAGCGACACGTGAATATGTGCTTGAATAGACCCCAGTGCGGTCGGCAACCAAGAAAGTTCTCACACATGGATACAAAGGCAGCGAGATATGCGATGGAATTCGGGTTGAAGTGGTGGAGTTGCGCTCCAAAGAAGTTCAAGAAACCACGGAAGAAAACACTCGGTGGCAAAGAAAAACTGCGGTCGACGTGGGTTGCCAGAAGCACGCACTCACCCTCTTCCGGCTGGGGCTGCCACTCTTTCCCCGGGAGCCTTGCTGCTCCGTGGAGGATCAGACCGTCGTTGGCCATGTCGAGAAGATCCTTCTCCGTGATGGTCGACCGGATCCAATCTCCCTGGACCCAGCCGCTCGGCAGACGAGATCTAGAAGAAGACCCGCCGCGACTGGTGGTTCTCCCCTTCGCCTTCCCCGTCGCCGACGCCTTCTTCGCGCGTTCCAGCGCCGCCGTCTTCTCCTTCACCATGGCCGCCGGCGAGACGCGCGAGGAGCGGTTGCGCGGAGGCGAGAACAGACGCGGTGGGCGGAGGCGAAGAGAGCAGCGAGAGAATGCAGAGATACTGTTCAAAAACCCTCGCCGGGCGCCTTTATAAGATCCCTTCCGAGTGGATGACAGGTGGGCCCGGCGATCCAATCACATCCCAAAACAGTCGCGCGGACGCGATACGTGGCGAAAAAGGTGGCGCGAGAATCGAGGCGTCTATGCCCTATCCCATCCGAACGCCGCGGTCCGCCCCGCTTCGCGCGCTTCCCCAAATTTCATATCCCACAGAATCTGCAAACGGCAGATCGGTCTGTCAGACGCGGGATTTCCCGCGATCCGTCGCTCGGAAATTGTTAAGTTCAAAAGGTCACTCGACGAAAGAAAAGAATGGATCGAGTCGACTGAAGAAAAATTGCTAGTTATCAACAAAGAGATTATTGGTCCAAGACAACGCATGACCAGCATGCAAAAGCCAGTCGGAAACAACATCAACTCCTTCCTCACTCAAGCCTCAATCCATTCGGGGGCTAATGATGGAGTCATGTACCTAGGGTAGGGTCATAGACCTGATCTAAGTACCCTACCCAAGGACACCCTTAGAAGAGATCACCTTCCAGTCGACTTACGAGGACTCCACTCGACTGACTTGAAGGACTCGACCATGAAGACTCGCTCGACCATCAGAAGGTCAAGTGGCACTCTGTACTACAACGGTCTGTAATTAAGTAGACTTTGTGGTAGTTAAGACACTTTATGTGGGGCGTTACCAGTAACGCCCCAGACTTAATGTACTTTAAACCCTGCATTACTGAGGGCCGGAGGGGTCTGGCAGGTACTATATAAGCCACCCCCACCTCAGTGTGAAGGGTTCGCACCCCTGTAATTCATACACACATAATCCACTCGACCGCCTCCGGGCTCCGAGACGTAGGGCTTTTACTTCCTCAGAGAAGGGCCTGAACTCGTACATCTCTTGTGTTTACAACCTCTCCATAGCTAGGACCTTGCCTCTCCATACCGACCCCCACTCTACTGTCAGACTTAGAACCACGACAACGCCCACCCCCCTGGACGCGCCCTACCCTCTCGTGGGCCCCTCGAGGCTCCCCCGACCGACTTCTTTCACCTATATAAGCCTACGTACCCTAAAAACATCAAAACAGAAGATAGATCGGGAGTTCCGCCGCCGCAAGCCTCTGTAGCCACCAAAAACCTCTCGGGAGCCTGTTCCGGCACCCTGCCGGAGGGGGAACCCATCACCGGTGGCATCTTCATCATCTCGGCGCTATCCATGATGAGGAGGGAGTAGTTCACCCTTGGGGCTGAGGGTATGTACCAGTAGCTATGTGTTTGATCTCTCTCTCTCTCTCTCTCTCTCTCTCTCTCTCTCTCGTGTTCTCTCTGTGGCACGATCTTGATGTATCGCGAGCTTTGCTATTATAGTTGGATCTTATGGTGTTTCTCCCCCCTCTACTCTTTTGTGATGAATTGAGTTTTCCCCTTGAAGTTGTCTTATCGGATTGAGTCTTTAATGATTGATAACACTGATGTATGTCTTGCCATGTTTATCTGTGGTGACAATGGGATATCACGTGCCACTTGATGTATGTTTTGGTGACCAACTTGCGGGTTCCGCCCATGAACCTATGCATAGGGGTTGGTACACGTTTTCTTGACTCTCCGGTAGAAACTTTGGGGCACTCTTTGAAGTACTTTGTGTTGGTTGGATGAATCTGAGATTGTGTGATGCATATCGTATAATCATGCCCATGGATACTTGAGGTGACAGTGGAGTATCTAGGTGACATTAGGGTTTTGGTTGATTTGTGTCTTAAGGTGTTATTCTAGTACAAACTCTTGAATAGATCGATCCGAAAGAATAACTTTGAGGTGGTTTCGTACCCTACCATAATCTCTTCGTTTGTTCTCCGCTATTAGTGGCTTTGGAGTGACTCTTTGTTGCATGTTGAGGGATTGTTATATGATCTATCTATGTTATTATTGTTGAGAGAACTTGCACTAGTGAAAGTATGAACCCTATGCCGTGTTTCCTACCATTGCAATACCGTTTGCGCTAACTTTTATCATTAGTTACCTTGCTGTTTTTATATTTTCAGATTACAAATACCTATTTCTACCATCGATATTGCACTTGTATCACCATCTCTTCGCCGAACTAGTGCACCTATAGAATTTACCATTGTATTGGATGTGTTGGGGACACAAGAGACTCTTTGTTATTTGGTTGCAGGGTTGTTTGAGAGAGACCATCTTCATCCTACGCCTCCCACGGATTGATAAACCTTAGGTCATCCACTTGACGGAAATTTTCTACTGTCCTACAAACTTATGCACTTGCAGGCCCAACAAAGTCTACAAGAAGAAGGTTGTGTAGTAGACATCAATATCCACTATGTTCTGAGATTGATGTTGCTATGACTTTGCTATGCTTAATGCTTGTCACTAGGGCCCGAGTGCCATGATTTTAGATCTAAACCTATTATGTTTTCATGAATATATGTGAGTTCTTGATCCTATCTTGCAAGTCTATAGTCAGTGTTATGATCCATTAACCCCGAAGTGACAATAATCGGGATACTTACCGGTGATGACCGTAGTTTGAGGAGTTCATGTATTCACTAAGTGTTAATGCTTTGGTCCAGTGCTCTATTAAAAGGAGACCTTAATATTCCTTAGTTTCCAATAGGACCCTGATGCCACGGGAGGGTAGGACAAAAGATGTCATGCAAGTTCTTTTCCATAAGCATGTATGATTATATTAGGAATACATGCCTACATTACATTGATGAACTGGAGCTAATTCCGTGTCACCCTATGTTATAACTATTATGTGAGGAATCGCATCCGACATAATTAGCCATCACTGATCCAATGCCTACGAGCTTTTCACATATTGCTCTTTGCTTAGTTACTTTACCGTTGCTACTGTTACAATTATTACAAAACTGCTATTGTTACTTTTGCCACTGTTATCGTTACTTCCATGCTACTTTGCTACTAAATACTTTGCTGCAGATATTAAGTTATCCAGGTGTGGTTGAATTGAAAACTCAACTGCTAATACTTGAGAATATTCTTTGGCTCTTGTGTCGAATCAATAAATTTGGTTGAATACACTACCCTCGAAAACTGTTGTGATCCCCTATACTTGTGGGTTATCAAAGGCATGACCTGCGAACTGGCATGACACGCCAGGTCAATACATTGAATGTACTTGCAAGCTCACAGCAACCAAAAGCAATCAACACAAACAACAACATGGCATTTACAGTTTAAACAATGATAAGCATGATATCACTATAACAACATCAAATGAGCATGGCATTTACATGTTGAACATAACACATCTAACATCATATGAAAAGAGCATGGCAAAGCAATCACTCAAGTGTTCAACCATATAAGCATTGTGTTTCAATTGTCTACCAAAGTAAGCATTGAAGTCTTCTTGTTTAACAATGAAGTTATCAAACTCATCCAAGCATTGACTAGCAAATTTGTAGATGGGATTTTGCACTTATGACATCTATAGAGAGAATTTACCTATACTATGTGTGTCGGGTTATCAAGACCATGTATCTCTTCAATAGGCGGTAAATTCTTAACATCTTCGACTTTAATACCTTTTTCTTTATAGATTTCCTTGCCTCTTGCATATCTTCAAGACTGAGAAATAGAATACCCCTTTTCTTCGGAGTTGGCTTAGGAGTTGGTTCAGGAAGTGTCCAATCATTATCATTACTCGATATATTATTCGATAGCAATTTAGCTTGCTCAACAGTTCTTTCCCTGAAAACACAACCATCACAACTATCCAGGTGATCTCTGGAAGCATCGGTTAGTCCATTATAAAAGATATTAAGTATTTCATTTTTCTTGAGAGGATGATCAGGCAAAGCATTAAGTAATTGGAGAAGCATCCCCAAGCTTGTGGAAGACTCTCTTCTTCAATTTGCACAAAATTAAATATTTCCCGCAAGGCAACTTGTATCTTATGAGAAGGGATTTTTTTGTAGAGAAGTAATAAATCATATCCTAGGGACTACGCACACAACCAAGAGCAAGAGAATTAAACCATATCTTAGCATCACCCTTTAATGAGGAAGGAAACAATCTAAGAATATAGTAATAGCGAATTTTTCCCTCATGAGTAAATAGGGTGGCTATATCATTCAATTTAGTAAGATGTGCCACAATAGTTTCAGATTCATAGCCATGGAAAGGATCATATTCAACCAAAGTAATTAACTCAGGATCGACAGAGAATTCTTAATCCTTATCAGTAACACAAATAGGTGAAGTAGCAAAAACAGGGTCATATTGCACTCTAGCATTCAAAGACTTTTCTTTCAACTTAGCCAACAGTTTCTTAAGATCATATCAATCATTGCAAGCAAGAAAGTCTCTAGAAGTTTCTTCATCCATAACATAACCCTCAGGTACAACAGGCAATTCATATCTAGGGGGAGAATCTTCATCATCACTTTCATTAATATCATCAGTTTTAGTAATTTCATTCTCTCTAACCCTAGCAAGTTGTTCATCCAGAAATTCACCTAATGGCACATTATTATCAAGCAGAGAAGTAGCATCATCATAAGCATCATGCATAGCAGAAGTGGCATCATCAATAACATGCGACATATCGGAATTAATAGCAGGCGCAAGTGTCGCAAGTTTTCTTAAAACAGAAGGTGAATCAAGTGCAGAGCTAGATGGCAGTTCCTTACCTCCCCTCGTAGTTGAGGGAAAAATCTTGGTTCTTTGATCTTTCAAATTCCTCATAGTGATCAACAGATATAAATCCCAAGTGACTCAAAGAATAGAGCTATGCTCCCCAGCAACGGCGCCAGAAAAAGGTCTTGATAACCTACAAGTATAGGGGATCGCAACAGTTTTCGAGGGTAGAGTATTCAACCCAACTTTATTGATTCGACATAAGGGGAGCCAAAGAATATTCTCAAGTATTAGCAGTTGAGTTGTCAATTCAACCACATCTGAAAGACTTAATACCCGCAACAAAGTATTTAGTAGCAAAGTAGTATGGAAGTAACGGTAACAGTGGCAAAAGTAACAGTAGCAGTTTTGTAGCAATCGTAACAGTGGCAACGGAAAAGTAACTAAGCAGAGATCTATATGTGAAAAGCTCATACGCAATGAATCAGTGATGGATAATTATGTCGAATGTAATTAATCATTCAACAGTTATAACATAGGGTGACACAGAACTAGCTCCAGTTCATCAATGTAAATGTAGGCATGTATTCCGAATATAGTCATACGTGCTTATGGAAAAGAACTTGCATGACATCTTTTGTCCTACCCTCCTGTGGCAGCGGGGTCATATGGGAAACTAAGGGATATTAAGGCCTCCTTTTAATAAAGTACCGGACCAAAGCATTAGCACTTAATGAATACATGAACTCCTCAAACTACGGTCATCACCGGGAAGTGTCCCGACTATTATCACTCCGGGGTTTGTCGGATCATAACACGTAGTAGGTGACTATAACTTGCAAGATAGGATCAAGAACACTCCTATATTCATAAAAAACATAATAGGTTCAGATCTGAAATCATGGCACTCAGGCCCTAGTGACAAGCATTAAGCATGGCAAAGTCATAGCAACATCAATCTTAGAACATAATGGATACTAGGGATCAAACCCTAACTAAACTAACTCGATTACATGGTAAATCTCATCCAACCCATAACCGTCCAGCAAGCCTACGATGGGATTACTCGCGCACGGTGGTGAGCATCATGAAATTTGTGATGGAGGATGGTTGATGATGACGATGGCGACGGATTTCCCTCTCCGGAGCCCCGAACGGACTCCAGATCAGCCCTCACAAGGAAGAAGAGGGCTTGGCGGCGGCTCTGTATCGTAAAACGCAATGAATCCTTCTCTCTGATTTTTTTCTCCCCGAACGTGAATATATGGAGTTGGACTTGAGGTCGGTGGAGCTCTAGGGGGGGCACGAGGTAGGGGGTGCGCCCTCCACTCTCGTGGACAGGGTGTAGGCCCCCTTCTGTTTATTCTTTCGCCAGTATTTTTTATTATTTCCAAAACGTGACTCCGTAAAGTTTTAGGTCATTTCGAGAACTTCTATTTCTGCACAAAAATAACACCATGGAAATTTTGCTAAAAACAGCGTCAGTCCGGGTTAGTTCCATCCAAATCATGCAAATTAGAGTCCAAAACAAGGGCAAAAATGTTTGGAAAAGTAGATACGTTGGAGACATATCAAGCGTGTCGCGAGGCGCGTCGCCAGGATCGTCCTTCAGGGGCATGTGGGCTCCTGAGGCCCTGGAAGCTCCAGAGTGGCCGAGGCCTCGCGAGCTACCAACGCGAGGCGTGCAAAGCACTGGTAGGAGGCGTCAGCGTTCAACAAGCCGAAGGGCATGTGGATGTAGTTTGTGGGGACGCCTCTGCTCCGGCCGACGCGAGACGGCCAAAAGAGGTCTTGGGATCTGGCCTTGTTGAGGCCCGTGATGTTGATGCACACCCGTAGATCGCTGCCTTCCCTGGGGGTGGCAGCCGAGCCAGCGGGACTCCGCCGACCCAAGGAAGGTTCAAACTCAGGGGCGTGCTCGCTGCTCCTCACCTCTCCCTATCAGCTGCACTCAACCCCACGACCAAGCTCTCGCGAGATCCCAGTGCAAAGGAAAGACAAAGAACGCGGCAGTATACCCACATTCGGTCCACCTTACAGTGTAAAATCCTACTCCTGCTCTGTGGTTGGATTGCCTCGTGAAGGAGGATGAGTGTGAGTACAAGTTGCCTTAGGAGGCTTTGGAGCGGCTCCGGGCTTGAGGGGTGTATCCACTCTCTCTCTCTCTAAGGTGGTGGTCTAGCTACACTTATATTGACCTGGTCCTCTTCCCCCAAAACACTTGGCGGGAAGGGTGCCCACAACGGCCAATTTCGAAGGGGAACGGGAGTACATCTTATCCTGACAAAAGGTGGTCTCCGCCTGCCAAAGCTTCTGGTTATGACGCGTGGGTGGGCTCGGCGATGACCTCCGTCCTGACGAGTTCGCCGTCCTGGTCTTCTAGCACCAAAGAGGCAACCCTTAGGGCCGCCTTGGGAACCCGTGCGCTGGCCTTGTCCCTTTAGCACCAAAAAGGAAAGCCTCACCATCCGCGCCCATTGGCACGGGCCCTGGCGACACCCGTCATGGCTCGCGTCATTCACGTGCGCCGCGAGGCATGGCTTCGCGACCTCGGAGTATCCGCCTGCGAGGGGGGCCTCGGGAGGTCCTCGCCTCCTTGGTGAAGTGCGCCCCGCGAGGCAGGGGGCTCGCGAGGGACTTGCTCATGCAGCCTTGAAGATGGGCTGCACTGGGCCTATCCCACACGCTGCGTCCTGGGCTGCAGGCAAACGGGCCTGGGTACCCCAGTCCCAGGGTCCCGACAGCGGCAAGGCCAACCTAGAGCTTGTGTCCGTAGCTTCAACACCTTGGTCACTGCCATCATTTGGTCACTTTGGAAACAACATAATGCGAGGGTTTTTCGAAGAGCTGAGTAACTCAGATCGCCTAGGCAACTAGCTTCACAAGTGCTCGGCAAAATACACGAGTAGCACGCCACCGGAGTTGGACACTTAGACCACTTTGTGAGAGAGTAGCGTGTGTTTGCTTCTATGGTGTGGGTGTCGGCCACACTGAATGTTCACATTCAGGATCAGTCGCTTGTAAATGTCTTTGACCCCTTCTATAAAAACATGATACGCCATTGGTGTAATCCAAAAAAAAACATGGCAACTCCATATAACTGGCTTTTTTTTTGGTAAATATGAGTTTATTCCATAATGATAGGGTTACAGTCTAGTGGCAGTAGTGCCTTAATACATGAAGGACCATGGTGTAGCCATATAGTAGTACATTCATATTGACTATAATTAGCCAAACGATGTGCTATCCAATTTTGTTAACGGAAATTTTTCTGCGGAATAAACTCGCTTTGAGATATTCCAATGCTGTCGAGGAGTAGTAGAAACTTGCAAGTACTCCCAAGTCCACGTCCCAACTTCCAACCTCCAAAGCTACTACACTTAATAAAGTGCGTACAACTCCCATTTCCCAAGACCAGTGTGTTTTCCCAGCTCCATGCATGTACTACACTTGCACTCAAATAAAGTTCACGAGAGACAAGGTATTGAGTCATCGCCATTCACAAGCTCTCCTGGGTCACCATTCAAACGCACGGTTGAGCACTCCAGTTGTTCAGAAGGTTTGCTAGTTTATGGCGCTTGGGTCTCTTCTGGGTTCAAAAGTATAGTACTAGTAGTACTCCTATATATAATCCTTTCTGGCCAAACAATTGTGATGACATTACACTATAATTAATAATCTATGTTTTAACAATAAACACAAACAAAGTACTACCTCCGTCCAGGTGAATAAGTCATTCGCGTAGTTCTAGGTCATCGATTTGAGCAATTAAATATGTGTTATATGTTATGAAAAGTACATCACTAGATTTCTACGAGGATGTAGTTTCTAAATATATATTTTTTGTCACATATAATACATATTTAAATAGTTAAATCATCAACCTAGAACTACGCGAATGACTTATTCACCGAGACGGAGGTAGTAGTTTCTATCAGTAGATCATTGCATAAAACACGCATGATTTAGTCATCTTGTAACATGCAGTTTGTACTTATATACCGTGGCGGAATATTTGAACCTAATTAATTAAGTAAGAAATTATAAAATTAGTTTGACAAAAGAACAAGAAAATAAAATAAAATTGTTGACAGGATAGGTGAAAATAGGTGAAAATGTTGTGTAATAATTTGAACACCCTTAACAAGCCATCTAAACACCTGGATATTTGGAACTAAAAGTCCATGTAAATATTTCGTAGGAATTTCACTTGAAATAGTTTAATTCACCGTGGATCTCGGGTTACAATTGTATACCAACATACACATATGTGACCTGGTCAAATACATGCATGTTTATAATTCTATGTAGGACTTCAATCCCTGGCAAACGGTCAAACTTTATATTATATTCATTTAGTATTGTAGATGGAAACTTGATCAAACTTTATAAAGTTTTTAGACAAATTTAATACGCCTAGTAAAAAGAAATGAAAGTACTTCACACACCATTTTTACTGAACGACACTGGAACGATGTGTGATCCAACCGGTTGGTGCTGTTCGGCGTTGGGCTTGGATGGTGGGATGGTGGGTGTCGTGTGTAATTCGTGTGGTAAGTGTCGTGCAGATAGCAGTGCTCAAAAAGAAACAGATGGAGTAACACACTTTACATGTGCTTGAACTCTCAGAGTAAATGTGAAGGATAAAGTTGAAACAAACTACTTAAATATTGCATGAGTATATTAAACAGCAAATCGTCATAGCTATATTGTAAAGTAAATAATGAAGATGCCCAGTTCAGTTTTTGCGTTTGGGTACAATTATCACACGCAACATATATGTGTTTAAACCTCAACCACGCAAAACTGCACATTGTAGAATTACATCCCAGGAAGTGTATAACTGCGGTTGAAAAGGATTAGGGAGGTAAATTTAAATCAACATATATAATAAATTACCTCTTTTCAGACAGCAAAATTAGATCGATCCGAAGTGAAAAACAAAAGAAATATAGACTGAAGTTTTTGAAGTACTTCTGAAAAAGGAGTATATATACATGCAAGTATATCTTTCATAGGTTATATATGCTCTCTTTCTAAAAGCATTTTCAAAAGGTAGTAGTATGTACAAAAAGATAAAGAAATAATAATGTGATATATATACAAGTCAGTTCAGTTATCATGCACCCACTTGTGGATGCAAACGACTGAACTGAAATCAAATCTGAAGTCCCTGCCAAGGCCTAAATATTCCCAATACCACGACATTACCCCAAAGCCAAACTCCAACAAGAAATACAAGAAAAATATATCTAATTAAGATAGCTTGATCAATTAGTAGTAAGGAAAAATCAAATCGGAAACCCTAGTAAGGCTATATCTACCTTTCCTTGCTTTCAAGTTGCAACACACATGCATGCCGCTTGCCGCATGCGTCGATCCGCCATAGTCCATGCATGATGCATGTCAGGAGCTCTGATCTATGTGGATTGTTGATCACTTGGAGAAGATGTCGAACAAGGGATCAGGTTCATTCCACAGCAGCGCGGCCTCGTAGTCCTCCTCCTCGGCGGCAAGGTACCATTCGGGGGTCACCTCAGCCTCTGCCGCCCCCGCCGGAGCACCATCCTGGGCGGCCATCGTAGATGACGAAGCCACTGGCAACGGGGCAGTCGTCTCGTGAGGCGGCGCCACCGTGGTGGTCACCGTGGACGCGGTGGCTGTGCTCGCGTAGTACAGAGGCGGCGACGTCGACGGTGGCGTCACACGGAGCGGCAGGAAGCGGTATTGGTGGTGGTGGTGTTGGAAGACCGCCCCGGCGCCACCTGAGTTCTGCGGCGGGCGCGGCAAGAGCGGCCGGAGCGGCGGGGGCGCGGAGGAGCTCGAGGAAGAAGCCGAGGACCCCAAGGGCCGGGGGTGGGGGTCCGCCCCGGGGGCCAGGGGCGGCGGCGCGGTGAGGTTGAGGTGGGCACGTGGGCCGTAGAGGAGCAGCGCCGCGCGGTCGTAGGCGCGCGCGGCATCCTCGGCAGTGGCGAAGGTGCCGAGCCACTTGCGCGAGCGCTTGCGGGGCTCCCGGATCTCCGCCACCCACTTGCCCCAGCTCCGCTGCCGCACGCCACGGTACCTGAACTTGGCGTTCTCCGGCCCGCCCTTGCCCGCCGCCTTCCCCTTCCGGCCGCCACTGCTCACGCTGCTCCCGACGTCGCTGCTGCTTGCGGCCTCGGTAGTGGTAGCGGTAAGCACTGCTGGGTTGGGTTTGTGTTCCATGGGGTGGCGGCAGTGGTAGGTATAAAGATAGGGACGGACCTGGCGCTGGGGGGACGGGGAGGGATGGGGAAGAGAGAGGGATACCTAGCTCGCTGTGCGTTGGGGAGACCGATGAAGAGAGAGAGAGGGTGGGGATGGAGTGGCCGAGGAGGATGTGCTTGGTGGAGAGGGGCGGTGGTCAAATATAAAGGGCGAGAGAGAGCGTACACAGTGGAGTACAGCGAGCAGGAGTGAGTGAGTGAGAGAGAAGGGAACGGACATGCATGCAATGCAGTGAAAGGTCATGCTCTCATGCAGGTATGAGTTGACGCCACAGAGAGGGTATCGCATCGCGGGGTTTATTCGGCGTGGTTTATCTTCTGTAGCGATGTGCCTACGTTTTCTGCTTGTTTTAGACTTGCCACAGCGTATGGTAACATAATTAGTAACATAAACATATTCCTAAACTATATTACTACCTTCATAGTGAATAGTAACATAAGTATGATGTTATGCAAAGTTTCATTTATTAGGTTATAGACTCATAGTGAATTGAGAATATCACAAGCGGTATCATACATGCCAACTAGACTTTTTGAATGATGTGGCACACAATTAAATAAGGGAAGAGAGGATGTGGTATCATATCATGATACCGTATCATATTGAATGGTGTACTATTTTGTGTCATGCATGGCAATTAATAAGGCAACCTAAGATACTAACTTATGATACTATGCATTACGGAAGTAGTATCATACACACTAGTATCATATGCATGATACTAGTATATGATACTCTTCATTACGACTAGCCTAAAGCTCTCTTCATTAACTCATTGCTACATAAGCAAATTTGCTTAGTTAGACTTGATGTTACTGCTGAAGTTACTCCCACTGTAGCGATGCGAGCGGTCCAATTACACATCAATAGCAGCTGCTTTTATCTCCGCATTCACTAAACGAAATGCTGAACCCATGTTGGTAATTCCCTCTGTGCTCTACTGTCTTGAACTATTTTCTTTAGTTGACATGGAGGCTTTAGTGCCACGTTCAAGCTAAAAGCTGTGAAAGCAAGTCAAGCAGTGCCAGATGATGATAAAATAGCGGCGCATCCTTCTTTTGAAAAGTGACCAAACGGGACTTTTCAGCATAGTATCAGATGCCTTATTTTGTTAGTTAGGATCTCCTTCTCACTCCAAAGTATGGTTGGTGTATACTCGGCCGGCTAGTCTTAACCACCAGTCACGGCACTCACAGGAACGGGCATAGGTTGGGCTTCGATTTGAAGCCTTTGGTTTCATTTTTTTTCAAAGTGCTCAAAATCAAGATCTGATACTACTAGTGCATCGGTGTCATTCATATGATTCCAACAAGTCCAACAACATTGAAAACGGAGTTCGGATGTAAAGTTATGGTCATTTTATCGGAGAGTCCTTAGAGCAAAGACAGCCTGTACGACTATAGCTGGTCATACTGCTGGTCTAAACCTTCGAAAGTTGCCCTTTCAAATGGTATTCTTGACGGATTCCATTTCTGTTTGTTCGTACTATTTCCTTGGCCTTCAAGGGATGTTTTGAAAAATGATTAGACTCACTTAGAGCCCTTGGATCAAAGAAGAGATGTACGTACATCAATGAAGGAGGCTTTGGAAGAGCTCTTATACATACACCTACAGTCATAGGCTCATAGTCGCTGCCATCATCATTGTACAAGTCTTCTCAATTCCCATCTCTCCACGTCCAGCCGCCGTCCACATCAAGAAGCACTTGTGAGCTATGCCAAGCCTCCATCTCCCTTTTGCAACCTTGGAGGAAGACTGGAAGGGAGCTGCCGCCACCGAAGAAACGTCTTAGGAGGGTGCAACCATGGGCCATCGTCGCCGAACCATCACCATCACCATCGTCGTCTTCAAGAACACCCCTTCTCCTTCCCCCAGCACGGTCTTTGTGATTTGTTGTAACAACTCTTAAACCCCCTTTATATGTGATGTTATTTGAGTAGTTGTTGGCCATGGGTCGGTCCGCTAATAAGCGGTTACTTGATGTGCGTTATTTATTTATGTGTCTTCTACATGTTTTATTTATCTTTGTGGTAGTAAGTGGTTTGAGGTCCGATCCATCAGCGTAGTTGATGACATCAAACTCCCCAGGCCACACATTTATTCTAGGAGTCACGATTGTCTGTAGAACTTATCCCCTTCGGTCTAGTCCCCATGACCTTAATGTCTTCTAGTTAGCCGCTGCTGGTAGAGACGGGAAGTACGATGTTTGAGTTGTCTCAACATGGTGATGCTTGAGACAATGTTACGTGAGGGACCGTCCACCATATGTAGATTATCATACCCTATAATGTACTCCCTCCGTCCCAAAATAAGTGTCTCCGCCTTAGTACAACTGCCGCATGTGTGGGTAGTCGAAAAGCTTAACTCCATTCTATGGCGGAACCGAGGCCGTACCCAAACGCTGGTGAATTCATCTAAAAAATCACATTAATTCTCATAGTTATTTTCTTGGTTTAGTTTAGTATTTATTTTCCTTTCATTCTAGTACTTAGTCTAGTTTCATGTTTTAGTCATTTCCCCTAGCAACCAACTTTAGTGAAATATTTCCAAACTCCGGTTTGGAAGCAAAGTTGAGTAAGTGACAACGCAGCTGCGGGGATATTAGTGCCTCCTTTTCTTCTGGTGCCACTGCCAGGGAGCATAGCACTTGGTCATTACATTCCCGTTCACGTATTTTTTTATTTGTTGCTATTTATCTTACTATTTTCCTTAACCTAAAAACAAAAAAGGAAATATGTTTATCATGTCTTCTGAGATGTCTACTTAGGAACATATGGAATCTGCAATCGCGGAGATGAGATACACGAGTAAACCGTTTGCGGCTATTGATGAAGCAACTTTAAAAGAATGGATAAAATTGGTGAATAAAATTTCATCCCTTATATGTGCTTCATATCTAGTATCGTGCATAGATTGTGGATCTAAAAAGCACCTGAGATATTAATGTGAATGCAATATCGACCCATACTAGCAAATTATAATAATACTGATAAATTAAATAATGCTAGATATGAAGATTCATGACGATCCATTCAAAATGATTTATATGAAGTTGCAACCTATTTGTACTTTCTGCCTATTTTTTCTACCATGACCCATTAATCACCAATGAACAAGATCGGATGTCTTCCGGCTTGGGAGAAGTGATTTTTTGTAGAAACTCATAAAAGGATGAGGGAAAGGATGCAAGTGATCAAGAGCGAACAACCGCCATTGATGAATGGTTGCAAGAAATGTTAAAGAGACCTCCCGCAAAAAAATGTTAAACATACATGAATTAAATACTTGTCAAACTAACTTGGAGTGTCAACGGAGTCGATTCTGATGAATCACGAGTAGGGGGTCCGAAGCTACATCTGTGGAGAGGAGTCCTCGACGGATAAGGAGTGAAGGAAATATGCCCTAGAGGCAATAATAAAGTTGTTGTTTTATATTTCCTTATTCATGAAAAATGTTTATTATTCATGCTAGAATTGTATTAACCGGAAACTTGATACATGTGTGGATATATAGACAAAACACAGTGTCCCTAGTATGCTTCTACTTGACTAGCTCGTTAATCAAAAATGGTTAAGTTTCCTAGCCATAGACATGTGTTGTCATTTGATGAACGGGATCACATCACTAGGAGAATGATGTGATGGACAAGACACATCCGTTAGCTTAGCATAATGATCGTTCAATTTTATTGCTACTGCTTTCTTATGTCAAATACATATTCCTCCGACTATGAGATTATGCAACTCCCAGATACCGGAGGAATGCCTTGTGTGCTATCAAACGTCACAACGTAACTGGATGATTATAAAGATGCTCTACAGGTATCTCCGAAGGTGTTTGTTGGGTTGGCATAGATCGAGATTAGGATTTGTCACTCCGAGTATCGGAGAGGTATCTCTGGGACCTCTCGGTAATGCACATCATAAGAAGCCTTGCAAGCAATGTGACTAATGAGTTAGTTGCGGGATGATGCATTACGGAACGAGTAAAGAGACTTACCGGTAACGACATTGAACTAGGTATGAAGATACTGACGATCGAATCTCGGACAAGTAACATACTGATGACAAAGGAAATAGCATATGTTGTCATAACGGTTCGACCGACAAACATCTCCGTAGAATATGTGGGAGCCAATATGAACATCCAGGTTCCGCTATTGGTTATCGAACGGAGAGGTGTCTCGGTCATGTCTACATAGTTCTCGAACCCGTAGGATCCGCACGCTTAACGTTCGATGATGATTTTGTATTATATGAATTATGTGATTTGGTGATCGAATGTTGTTCAGAGTCCCGAATGAGATCATGGACAAAACGAGGAGTCTCTAAATGGTCGAGAGGTAAATATTCATATATAGAACGATAGTATTCGGACACTGGAAGTGTTCCGGGGGTACCGGATACGTATCGGGTCATCGGAAGGGGTTCCAGGCAACCCCCGGCAAACTACATGGGCCTAATGGGCCAAGAGGGGGACATACCAGCCCCTAAGGGGCTGGTGCGCCCCTCATGTAGGCCGAATTGGGGGGAAATGGAAAGGAGGGAAGGGAGAAGGAAAGGGGAGGATTCGGCCTTCCCCTTCCCTTCTCTCCCCCCTCTCTTTCCTTCCCCCTCCGACACTTATGAAAGGGGGGAGTGCCGGTGTCAAAACCGACGGATCTCGGGTAGGCGGTCCTGATATGTGCGTCTTAGGCTGATGGTAACAGGAAGCGAGGGACACAATGTTTACCCAGGTTCGGGCCCTCTCGATGGAGGTAAAACCCTACTTCCTGCTTGATTAATATTGAAGATATGAGTACTACAAGAGTGGATCTACCACGAGATCGTAGAGGCTAAACCCTAAGAGCTAGCCGATGATGGTATGATTGTAATTCTGATCGGCCTTCTAAGGACCAACCTCTCCGGTTTATATAGACACCGAAGAGGGCTAGGGTTTACACGGAGTCGGTTACAAGGAAGGAAACACAATATCCGGATCGCCAAGCTTGCCTTCCACGCAAAGGAGAGTCCCATCCGGACACGGGCCGGAGTCTTGAGTCTTGTATCTTCATGCTTCAATAGTCCGGACGAGGTATATAGTCCGGCTGTCCGGATACCCCTAATCCAGTACTCCCTCAGTAGCCCCTGAACCAGGCTTCAATGACGATGAGTCCGACGCGCAGTCTTGTCTTCGGCATTGCAAGGCGGGTTCCTTCTCCGAATACTCCAAATTAATTATCGAACACGTAGACCATGTCCGGATCCACAAAATGATCTTCACATACCGCTGTAGAGAGAGAACGATATTTCACAAATGCAATCTGCCGACAACCTATTTTAGACAACGTGACATGCCATTAAGGTTGGGTCATTATTCGAACCATTTTCCCACAACCAGCCTTGGCGTGTATTGCGAGGCGGTTTCCTTGGCACGTCTTGTCGAAGCAGAGATCGTGTCTCCTTATCACGGGAGTGTTATCAATACGGGTATGGGTAACCCAACCGCACCGCTAATCGCGACGAGTGGGAGGTGAGCGGGTTCCACCAGGCCAGTGGGGAGGCGCAAAGAGCTTTTACCGTTTTTATAAAGAAATAAGGTCTCTTCCTCTTTACCCATGCCTTCTCCTTCCGCTAGCTCATTCCCCTCTATTCGAGCCCTAACGCCCAAGCACTCTTCTTTTCCACCAAAGAGAGGTTTTCCAAAGATGTCCGGATCCGAAGCAGGAGGCAGATGGATGGCCTCTACCGTCCGGGAGAAGGATATCAAGAAGCTCCGAGAAGCCGGGTATCTAGCCAAGAAGATCGGCCACCTTCTCCCACCGGCGGGACAGGTTGTCTCCACTCCGGAGCCTCACGAGAGAGTCGTGTTCCTTCCCCATATCGTCTGCGGGCTCCGGTTTCCCCTCCACCCATTTGTCCATGGAGTCATGTATTACTATGGGATTGATTTTCATGATCTTTCCCCCAACTCTTTCCTCAATATCTCGACGTTCATCGTCGTGTGCGAGACCTCCGGATTTCGCCTCACTTCGTCCTATGGCTGAAGATTTTCAATGTGAAGCCCAAGGTGGTGAGTGGCGAACATGCCGAGTGTGGCGGCGCCATGGTGAGCAAGATGCCCAAGGCCGTTTGGCCGAAGGGCGCCTTCAACGACTCCTTTAAGGAGTGGCAACAACAGTGGTTCTATATCATCGAACCACACGGCAAAAAGTGGGCTGCAGCTCCTGAGTTCAGATCCGGAGCTCCACTGCGGCTCACGTCCTGGCCCAAGAAGGGCCCGAATTGGTCCTCATTCGATGAGTTATCACTGCTCCAGACGCGCGTTCAGAGCATGGTCGAGAAGGACGTCAAACTCGTCGACGCAGTCCAGGTGATGCTAGTTCGCCTGGTTCTCCCTTGCCAGCGCAGAGCCTGCACTCTGTGGGAGTTCGACCCAAGCGAGCACCAAACCCTTCGGGAGCTCTATGATTCCTCGCACAAGGATATCTGGAAGGTGCTCTTCAAGTCCGGCAAATCATGGTCGGGCTCCGCCGAGGACCGTGGGTATCAATTATCCCATTCTGCAAGCCCAGTAAGTTACAACCATGCTCTGTCCATCCATGCTTCAGTTGGCATGTCATGAGGGAGACATTTTAATCATGTTTCATCATGACCTCAGGGATGGATAAAGAAGGTGGAGCGGATACATTGTCCAGCCCCGCTGCCGGAGGAACCGGTCGGACCTCTTCTGACGAAGATACTGGTCCCCGCGCCTTACAAGGCGCCAAAGAAGGAGGCCTCCAAGAAGGTCAAGAAGACCCGGAGTGGCCTCCGTCGCTGCGAGGCTTCGGACGCAAAATCCGAAGACTCCAGCGACGCTCCTTCTTCCGAAGACGAAGAGGAGGAGGCAGAGGAGGACGAGCCTCACTCTGAAGGTGGGAAGAAGCGTGCGGCTTCCCCGTCCATGGAGGCCGAATCGCCTAAGAGGGGGAGAGGTTCCCATCCAGAGGCATCCACCACGGCTGCCGACAACAGCCCGGAGTGGGATCCCAGGGCCCAGCCCCTGGAAAAATCGTAAGTAACTGAAATCCGAATGCGCCTATGCATCTAGGGTCGTCTGGGTACAGCAGTTTTAACTGTCGCCATATCTCGTATAGCCCGGCGAGGTCTCCTGCCGGACAGTCCTCATCGGAGGATTCGCTGAGCTCGGATGCTGTGGCGAGCGAGACAGCTCCGGAGGCTCCTTCTCCGAAGTCTAGGCGCGACACCGAGGTGTCGTCTCAAAGAGACCCAAAGCAGGGGAGGCATGTCTCTGGAGCCAGACACGTGGGGGCAGCGGCCCCACGGCGTGTCGACGATGGGGGTGATCTCGGGTTCGGACCACAGCCGGATAAGGTCCTGGAGACCTCTAAGGCTCCAGGATCGGGCGAGCGGCCACCTTCAACGGAGGGAGGTTTGACTACTCTGCCGGTAACCTCTGTCCACGTAGAGCTGCCGGGCGGTCTATCGACAATGTTAAGGAACGCGTCTATTGTCGATGAACATCGGACCCTCATGGGTGCGGTGGTTGGAAAGATTCAGTCTGTCGAAAGCAGGCTGAATGAGTCTTGCCTTGGCCTTATAAAGGCTTTTGAGGTATAGTTTCTAAGAAACCTTTGAGGAATCATCATAATATGAGTAGTAGCCCCTGATACACTGTCCGGCGAAAGAGAGAGCCGGGCAGGGGATCAAATCCTGTTTTTTCGTGGGAACCTTTGTTAATGATGTGTACCTCTTTGTTTGAAAACAGGTGTTTGTGGAGAAGACGGCCGCTCATAATGTGGAAGTGTCCGAACTGAAGCAGAGCCTGGAACGCGCCGAGGAAGAACTTGGCCGTGTGAAGAAGCAATTAGAGGATAAGCAAGGTATGTTGAAACATTGTCTTGCATTAGGCACGAATGATTAATTGTGCCTATTGAAAAGTATTTGTGTTGTATGCCTAGGAGCGAGTGCCGAATATGAGGCACTGAAGAAGGCTATGGCTCATGCCAACGAGACGGCTGCCGCCGAACGGGCGCTTCATGAAAAATACGAGGCCAGGGTCATCATAGCTGAGCGGGAGCTCCAGGAGGCTGTGAAGAAAAGCGAGGGCTTGGAGCAGAGTCTAGTAGGGAAAGAATCCGAACTCGTCCAAGCTCTCCAAGCCGCGGAAGATGCTCGGGAAGAAGCTCGAGGTGCTGTACGGGACATTCAGGAGGCCTGGAAAGTTGCGGCTGGTAAGGCCTGTTGTATTCATGGCCATTTTTACATGATAGTGGGGAGAACTCTAAGCGACAAGCTAAATTCTTGTTTTTACAGGGGTGTTTGCGGATCTGCCTCGCAGCATATCAGATGCCGCTCAATTTTACCGGACCGAGGAGAAGAAGTCTGCGGAGAGGAACTTCTGGTCGCAGTATTTGGCGCCGAACTATCCGGTGCCTTTTATCGATCAGCTGAAGCAGCTGGTCGAACTGCACCAGGCGGCCGAACTAGCCATGAAGGACTTGGTTGTCCGGCTGTGGCCTGCGGAGCCAATTCCAAGCAGTTACTTCAGACTCGTGAAGCGGATTGTGGGCGCCTGTCCTCGGCTTGATGCTATCAAGTGATCAGTCTGTATAGAAGGTGGGCGCATGGCGTTTGCCCATGCAAAAGTGCATTGCGGGAAGCTTGACGCGGAGAGGCTGATGACTGAGGGGCCGCCGGAGGGTAAGGAGCACCGCAAGCCCGAGCTGTACTATGAAGGTGTACTGAAGGGGGCCCTCCTTGCGGTGGATAAGTGTACCAAAAACATTATATTTCCCTGAGGACATTCGTGCCGCTTTTTGTAAGATGGGATAATGGCATTTGTATTATATATTGCCTGTTTTGTTTGAACATATGTTCTTCCTGTGCGGCTGTTTATTGTATGTAAATCCTGAGAGTTGGCCAGTCGTCGGCTTCTGCCCCCACGTAAAAAATACGGGGGTGTTCAGGACATATCTAAACACTCTTTATCCCATGGTTGGGTCCTTTTAAGGAGGTGTTTCTCACCACGAACCAGGCAATCGGACTATAGGGCTTTACTACTCTCACTTAGCCATAGGAATTCGAGTATGGTCGGCGCAGCCCCTAGTGTTTGGAAGGCCGAACTAGGGGCTCTATTGGCGCCTGATTGGAAGACCGATCTGTCGCACTCTGCATTTATAATGGCGTTATGTGGAATTAATCTTTAAGGATTTTACAACCTCTCGAACAGCTGGCCAGCTCTCGCTGCATCATGACAGTCAATTTTTGGCTTTCTCTACTGAGGTGCTCATCCGACAGAACCGGGACACAATCGCAGTAGTTCTCCCAGCGCTACCTTAGCCGATGGAATGGAACATAAGGTACCAAAACATGGGAGGCGGGCAAACCCAACCAATGACCCAAGACATGATTCGGAGCTGATGCATATAATGCTATAAGTTCGGGGTGCCAAGCAACCGAAAAGGTGGTCGGACTTTATTGCCGTGCTGTGAAGCCCCTGGCATAACCGGGCGTAACACGAAGCATGGCTGCCGTTTTTTTGGCAAAGAGGTGTCGACGATAAACGACGGCCGGTAAGTGTTATTTAAGTCTACACATTGTAGTAGGATGATATGTCTATGCATATGAGTACGATGTATGATTATGAAAAGAGGTGTTTTTGGCGGAACCTGTGATGGCTGGACTGGAGGGGGTTGTGAGTGGATCAAAAGTGAATCCGAACTGCCTTCTACCTGCATGTTCCTGCCCTTATGTGTCCGGCCCGATTCCATGCCGCCAATCCTGTTCTGCGTCAAAGTTAGTTTGTAAAGGCAAATGCCTGGAGGCAGCCGAACGTCCTCTTGTGGTTGGTCTAAGGGTTCCTGATCGGAACCTGGTGAACCCAGCCGTTATACCGTGAAGTAGCGCGGACTCCTCAGTTGGTGTCCGGATAGTTCGCTGTCATATCAACATTTTGATAGGCATGCGCAACTCGCTACTCCGGTAGCTGTATGATTTCCGCTCTAAGGGCGGGGTCCGGCCTTGCCCGTGGGCGTGATTATATCACATGGTGTTGGCCTAATGGTTTATCACGTGGAATCTAGTCAACGTGGTTCATCCCGTTAGCATACGGTAAATTACCATATGAGGGGAAG
The DNA here is from genome assembly GCF_018294505.1 of Triticum aestivum. NCBI lineage: Eukaryota > Viridiplantae > Streptophyta > Magnoliopsida > Poales > Poaceae > Triticum > Triticum aestivum. Next base: position 429,696,367 of record NC_057795.1, on the reverse strand, counting down.
GTGCCGAAGAATTACTCTTTGGCGTGGCATTTTTTGGTGATTCAAAAACAACCATTAGGGTGGTGGGCCAATAAACTTGGCCTTTGCACCTGGCATCCTTTAGAAGATGTTATTTGTGGTTTCGTACCCGTGGGGGCTTTGTGTGTTATGGAGCCCCCAGACTACTAGGTCTAGGGGTACGACAATTGAATTGCTGTGGTAAGTGTGATCGGGGGCGATCGGCTATACTTTTATGCTCTGGGGGGTCTCTTGACTAGACGCCTCCCCTCATTGTTTCCGACACACGACCGGTCGTTTTGTTTTGAGGATTCAGCATTCTCTATTGGTGTGCTTTGCCGTCCTTCTAGGAGTACCGTGAATTTCACACGGTTGATCGAGTGTGTGGCTCGGGCCGAATAGGCTTGAGCTGTTCTTTGTCCGTTGACCGGACTGGGAGTTGCTGGACTTGGCACCAGCTTCCTTGACTTGACATTTATGACCATTGCGCCGAGGCTTGAGGATGCCTCTTCGTGTATCCTTCTTACTGTCTTGGGCCGTAGTGATGTGTGGATGTCGGGGTGTGTGCCTTGGGTTCTCCTGCTTAGGTTGAGGTAGCCAGTTGTGCCGCGTATGCGCTTTGTTGGGGCGGTCGAGTCCGTACTTTTCGATGGCCAGGATCTTGGTCCACCTATCCACTAGCAAATCTTTGCCAGCTTTAAGCTGCTCTTGCTTCCTTTGCAGGCTCCTTGCCATGGCCATGAGCCGTCGCTTGAAGCGAACTTGTTCCACTGGATCTTCAGGCACGCCGGATTCGTCATTGCCGAGGCTTACCTCGTCTTCGGAGGGGGGGTGTATAGTTGTCCCCCTCCAAGTATCCCACCGTGGCCTGTCCGGCCTGCTTCAAGGTAGGCTGATCAGGGTTGTATTCATCTTTAGCGCCATTTGTATTGTTTTCGTCTCCTGGGCCGGTATCGCTGTGGCGGGGCTTGGGGCGGCGCCAACAACGCCCATGCTTTGTTTTTCTCCCTGAGGGGTTATCCACCGTTGCCTCATCGCCATTGGTTTCGTTCGGAGTGTCCACCATGTATATATCGCATGAGGAGGTGGCCGTCCACCGCCCTGTGAGCGGTGGCTCCTGTACTTCTCCTGCATCATCGTCCATACCGTCGATGTCTTCGGAGTCGAAACCAAGCACGTCGGTTAAATCGTCGACCGTGGCCATGAAGTGGGTGGTGGGTGGGCAGCAAATTCCTTTGTCGCCCGATTCCCACTCAAGCCGGACATAGTTTGGCCCAGAGCCTCCTGACAAAGAGAGAGACTTTAATGAGTTCAGCGTGTCGCCAAAGGGCGAGTGCTGGAAGATATCCACAGCGGTAAACTCCATTACCGGAGCCCAACTTGGCTCGACTGGCTCGAGGGTGTGCGGACCGGAACCAACAACCGGACACGAGTCCGGGGGCCCGGGGTTACAGGCCTCCACAGAGGTGAGACCTGTGTTCGGCTCCACCACTGATGAGTGTGCGGCCTGCGGGGCGGGTTCCACCCCTCCGTCCTTAGGCAACGCAACCTGCTCCAGATTTAGGTCCGGGGCTACCGCAGGGGTGATGTCCCGAGCATCGTCCGACAGCAGGTCTAAGCCGTGCTCATCATGACTGTTCGGTGCTCCTGGCGCAGGCCCAAATCCGTCGAAGATCAAGTCTCCACGAATATCCGCCGTGCAGTTCAAGTTTCCGAACCTGACCTGGTGGCCAGGGGCGTAGCTGTCGATCTGCTCCAGATGGCCAAGAGAATTGGCCCACGGTGCGAGGCCGCCGAACACGAAGATCTGTCCGGGGAGAAAAGTCTCCCCCTGGTCCGTGTTGTTGACGATTGAAGGCGTCATCAAGCCTCGCAGCGATGACACAGAGGAACTCTCAATGAAAGCACCAATGTCGGTGTCAAAATCGGCAGATCTCGGGTAGGGGGTATCGATCTGTGCGTCTTAGGCTGATGGTAACAGGAAGCGAGGGACACAATGTTTACCCAGGTTCGGGCCCTCTCGATGAAGGTAAAACCCTACTTCCTGCTTGATTAATATTGAAGATATGAGTAGTACAAGAGTAGATCTACCACGAGATCGTAGAGGCTAAACCCTAAGAGCTAGCCTATGATGGTATGATTGTAATTGTGATCGGCCTTCTAAGGACCAACCTCTCCGGTTTATATAGACGCCAGAGAGGGCTAGGGTTTACATGGAGTCGGTTACAAGGAAGGAAACATAATATCCGGATCGCCAAGCTTGCCTTCCACGCAAAGGAGAGTCCCATCCGGACACGGGCCGGAGTCTTGAGTCTTGTATCTTCACGCTTCAATAGTCCGGACGAGGTATACAGTCCGGCTGTTCGGATACCCCTAATCCAGGACTCCCTCAGGGAGGCCGACTTGTGGGAGGCGCCCAAGTAGGATTACTCCTACTTGGGGCGCCCCTTGCTGCCCCTCTCCCTCTCCCACCTATATATATGTGGGGGGGGGGGGCACCGCTAGAACACACATCATTGATTCCTAGCCGTGTGCGGCGTCCACCTCCATAGTTTACGCCTCCGGTCATATTGTGTAATGCTTACGTGAAGCCCTACATGGATCACTTCACCATCACCGTCACCATGTCGTCGTGCTAACGCAACTCTCCCTCGACACTTTGCTAGATTAAGAGTTCAAGGGATGTCATCGAGCTGAACGTGTGTAGAACTCGGAGGTGTCGTACGTTCGGTGCTTGATCGGTCGGAACGAGAAGAAGTTCGACTATATCAACCGCGTTAACAAACTCTTCCGCTTTCGGTCTACGAGGGTATGTGGACACACTCCCCCCTATCATTGCTATGCATCTCCTAGATAGATCTTGCATGAGCGTAGGATTTTTTGAAATTGCATGCTACGTTTCCCAACAGTGGCATCCAAGCCAGGTCTATGCGTAGATGATATGCACGAGTAGAACACAAAGAGTTGTGGGCGGTGATCGTCATACTACTTACCACCAATGTCTTATTTTGATTCGGCGGTATTGGTGGATGAAGCGTCCCAACCTTACATGACCACGTTCATGAGACCGGTTCCACCAACAGACATGCAACTAGTTTTGCATAAAGGTGGCTGGCGGGTGTCTGTTTCTCCAACTATAGTTGAACCAAATTTAACTGCGGCAGGTCCTTGTTGAAGGTTAGAACAACAAACTTGATAAATCACCGTCGTGGTTTGTGCGATAGGTAAGAAAGGTTCTTGCTAGAAGCCCATAACAGCCACGTAAAACTTGCAACAACAAAGTAGAGGACGTCTAACTTGTTTTTGCAGGGCATGTTGTGATGTGATATGGTCAAGACACGATTTGATATACGTGTTGTATGAGATGATCATGTTTTGTAAAAGTTATCGGCAACTGCCAGGAGCCTTATGGTTGTCGCTTTATTGTATGGAAATGCAAATGCCATGTAATTGCTTTACTTATCACTAAGCGGTAGCGATAGTTGTAGAAGCAATAGTTGGCGAGACGACCACGACGCTACGATGGAGATCAAGGTGTTGAGCCGGCAACGATGGATATCATGACGTTGCTTTGCAGATGGAGATCAAAAGCACAAGATGATGATGGCCATATCATGTCCCATATTTTTATTGCATGTGATGTTTATCTTTTATGCATCTTATTTTCCTTAGTACGATGGTAGTATTATAAGATGATCCATTAACTAAATTTCAAGGTATAAGTGTTCTCCCCGAGTATGCACCGTTGCGTAAGTTCTTCGTGCTAAGACACCACATGATGATAGGGTGTGATAGGCTCTACATTCACATACAACAGGTGCAAGCAAGTTTTGCACATGCGGCATACCCGGGTTAAACTTGATGAGCCTAGCATGTACATACATGGCCTCGGAACACTGGAGACCGAAAGGTTGAACGTGAATCATATAGTAGATATGATCAACATAGAGATGTTCACCATTGATGACTACTACATCTCACGTGATGATCGGACATGGTTTAGTTGATTTGGATCATGTGTCATTTAGATGACTTGAGGGATGTTTATCTAAGTGGTAGTTCTTAAGTAATATGATTAACTGAACTTAATTTATCATGAGCTTATTCCTGATAGTTTTTGCATATCTATGTTGTAGATCAATGGCCCGTGCTACCGTTCCCTTGAATTTTAATGTGTTCCTAGAGAAAGCTAAGTTGAAAGATGATGGTAGCAACTACACGGACTGGGTTCTTAACTTGAGGATTATCCTCATTGATGCACAGAAGAATTATGTCCTTGATGCACCGCTAGGTGAAAGGCTTGCTGCAGGAGCAGATGCTGAAGTTATGAGCATTTGCCAAGCTCGACCTGATGGCTACTCGATAGTTCAGTGTGCCATGCTTTACGGCTTAGAATTGGGACTTCAAAGACATTTTGAACGTCATGGACCATATGAGATGTTCCAGGAGTTGAAGTTAATATTTCAAGCAAATGCCCGAGTTGAGAGATATGAAGTCTCCAACAAGTTCTATAGCTGCAAGGTGGAGGAGAACACTTCTATTAGTGAACAAATACTCAGAATGTCTGGATATCATAATCATTTGACTCGGCTGGAAGTTAATCTTCCAGATGATTGTTTCATTAACAGAGTTCTTCAATCACTGCCACCAAGCTATAAAGGCTTCGTGATGAACTATAATATGCAAGGGATGGAAAATACTATTCCCGCACTCTTCGCAATGCTCAAAGCTAAGGAGGTAGAAATCAAGAAGGATCATCAAGTGTTGATGGTTAACAGGACCACTAGTTTCAAGAAAAAGGGCAAGGGAAAGAAGGGGAACTTCAAGAAGAATGGCAAGCAAGTTGCCACTCCCGGGAAGAAACCCAAAGCTGGACCCAAGCTTGAAACTGAGTGCTTCTACTGCAAAGGGACTAGCCACTGGAAGCGGAACTGCCCCAAGTATTTGGCGGATAAGAAGGATGGCAAAGTGAACAAAGGTATATTTGATATACATGTTATTGATGTGTACCTTACTAATTCTTGAAGTAGTGCATGGGTATTTGATACCGGTTCGGTTTCTCATATTTGTAACTCGAAACAGGGACTACGGATTAAACGAAGATTGGCTAAGGACGAGGTAACAATGCGAGTCCGGAATGGTTCCAAGGTCGAAGTGATCGACATTGGCACGCTACCTCTACATCTACCTTCAGGATTAGTTTTAGACCTGAATAATTATTAATTGGTGCCAGCGTTGAGCATGAACATTTGATACGTCCATTTTGCATCATGCTTTTATATAAATATTTATTGCATTATGGGCTATTATTACATGTTATGTCACAATACTTATGGCTATTCTCTCTTATTTTACAAGGTTTATCATGAAGAGGGAGAATGCCGGCAGCTGGGATTCTAGCTGGAAAAGGAGAAAATATTGGAAACCTATTCTACACAGCTCCAAAAGTCCTGAAACTCCTTGAAAGTCATTTTTGGAATTAATAAGAATTATTGAGCAAAGAAAGTACCAGAGGGGGCCCACACCCTGGCCACGAGGGTGGGGGGCGCCCCACTACTGGGCGCTCACCCTTGTCTCGTGGACCCCCTGGTGGCCCTCGGGTGCCCATCTTCTGCTATATGAAGGCTTTTACCCTGGAAAAAATCATAAGCAAGCTTATGGGACGAAACTCCGCCGCCACGAGGCGGAACCTTGGCGGAACCAATCTAGGGCTCCGGCGGAGCTGTTCTGTCGGGGAAACTTCCCTCCAGGAGGGGGAAATCATCACCATCATCATCACCAATGATCCTCTCATCGGGAGGGGGTCAATCTCCATCAACATCTTCACCAGCACCATCTCCTCTCAAACCCTAGTTCATCTCTTGTATCCAATCTTATATCAAAACCACAAATTGGTACCTGTGGGTTGCTAGTAGTGTTGATTACTCCTTGTAGTTGATGCTAATTGGTTTATTTGGTGGAAGATCATATGTTCAGATCCTTAATGCATATTAATACTTCTCTGAATATGAACATGAATATGCTTTGTGAATAGTTACATTTGTTCCTGAGGACATGGGTGAAGTCTTGCTATTAGTAGTCATGTGAATTTGGTATTCGTTCGATATTTTGATGAGATGTATGTTGTCTCTCCTCTAGTGGTGTTATGTGAGTGTCGACTACATGACACTTCACCATTATTTGGGCCTAAAGGAAGGCATTGGGAAGTAATAAGTATATGATGGGTTGCTAGAGTGATAGAAGCTTAAACCCAAGTTTATGTGTTGCTTCGTAAGGGGCTGATTTGCATCCACTAGTTTCATGCTATGGTTAGGTTTACCTTAATACCCCCTTTTGTAGTTGCGGATGCTTGCAATAGGGGTTAATCATAAGTGGGATGCTTGTCCAAGAAAGGGTAGTACCCAAGCACTGGTCCACCCACATATCAAATTATCAAAGTACGGAACGCGAATCACATGAGCGTGATGAAAACTAGCTTGGTGATAATTCCCATGTGTCCTCGGGAGCGCTTTTCTCATTATAAGAAATTGTCCATGCTTGTCCTTTGCTACAAAAAGGATTGGGCCACCTTGCTGCACCTTATTTACTTTCATTGCTTGTTACCCTTTATGAATTATCTTATCACAAAACTATATGTTACCTACAATTTCAGTGCTTACAGAGAATACCTTACTGAAAACCACTTGTCATTTCCTTCTGCTCCTCGTTGGGTTTGACACTCTTACTTATCTAAAGGACTACGATAGATACCCTTTACTTGTGGGTCATCAAGACTCTATTCTGGCACCGTTGCCGGGGAGTGAAGCGCCTTTGGTGAGTGGAACTTGGTAAGGAAACATTTATATAGTGTGCTGAAATTTTCTATCACTTGTTACTATGGAAACTAATCCTTTGAGGGGATTGTTCGGGGCATCTTCGCCCCGACCAGTAGAGCAAAGAGTTGCTCCTCAACCTACTGAACCTACTGAAATTTTTTACTTTGAAATTCCTTCGGGTATGATAGAGAAACTGCTAGCTAATCCCTTTGCAGGAGATGGAACATTGCATCCTGATTTACACCTTATCTATGTGGATGAAGTTTATGGATTATTTAAGCTTGCAGGTATACCTGATGATGTTGTTAAGAGGAAGGTCTTCCTTTTATCTTTGAAGGGATATGCATTGACATGGTATAGGCTATGTGATGATACGGGATCTTGGAACTATAAACGATTGAAATTGGAATTTCACCAGAAGTTCTATCCTATGCATCTTGTTCATCGTGATCGTAATTACATATATAATTTTTGGCCTTGCGAAGGAGAAAGCATCGCTCAAGCTTGGGGGAGGCTTAAGTCAATGTTATATTCATGCCCCAATCATGAGCTCTCAAGAGAAATGATTATTCAAAAAATTTATGCTCGGCTTTCTCTCAATGATCGCACCATGCTTGATACTTCTTATGCTGGTTCTTATATGCTGAAGACTACTGAATTCAAGTGGAATTTACTGGAAAGAATTAAACGCAACTCTAAAGATTGGGGCTCCGACGATGGTAAGGAGTCAGGTATGACACCTAAGTTTGATTGTGTTAAATCTTTTATGGATACCGATGCTTTTCGTGGATTTAGCACTAAATATGGACTTGACTCTTAAGATAGTAGCTTCTTTCTGTGAATCTTTTGCTACTCACGTTGACCTCCCTAAGGAGAAGTGGTTTAAATATAATCCTCCCATTGAAGTAAAAATAGTTGCACCTGTACAGTTGAAGAAAAGACTATCACTTATACTGATCCTATTGTTCCTACTACTTATGTTGAGAAACCACCTTTCCTTGTTAGGATAAAGGATCATGCTAAAGCTTCAACTGTGGTTCGTAAGAGTAATACTAGAACATATACACCTCCTGAGCAAATCAAAGTTGAACCTAGTATTGCTATGGTTAAAGATCTCTTGGCTGATAATATAGATGGGCATGTTATTTACTTTTGTGAGGAAGCTGCTAATATTGCTAAACCCGATGCTAAGATACATAGACCTGTTGTAGGCATGCCTGTTATTTCTGTTAAAATAGGAGATCATTGTTATCATGGCTTATGTGATATTGTGCTAGTGCTAGTGCAATACCTTTTTCCTTATATGAAGAAATTATGCATGATATTGCACCCGCTGAGTTAGAAGATATTAATGTTACAATTGAGCTTGCCAATAGAGATACTATTACACCATTTGGGATTGTTAGAGATGTTGAAGTCTTGTGTGGGAAAGTTAAATATCCTGCTGATTTTCTTGTTCTTGGTTCCCCACAAGATAGATTTTGTCCCATTATATTTCGTAGACCCTTCTTGAATACTGTTGATGCTAGGATTGATTGCAAAAAGGATGTTGTTACAATTGGTTTAGGAGATATGTCTCATGGGTTTAATTTTGCTAAATTTCGTAGACAACCCCATGATAAAGAATTGCCTAGTAAGGATGAGATTATTGGTCTTGCTTCTATTGTCATGCCTCCTACTGATCCATTAGAACAATATTTGCTAGACCATGAAAATGATATGTTTACGAATGAAAGAAGGGAAATAGATGAAGTATTCCTTCAACAGGGTCCTATTCTGAAACACAACTTGCCTGTTGAAATCCTAGGGGATCCCCCTCCACCCAAGGGTGATCCCGTGTTTGAGCTCAAACCATTACCTGATAATCTTAAATATGCTTATCTTGATGAAAAGAAGATATATCATGTTATTATTAGTGCTAATCTTTCAGAGAAAGAAGAGGAAAGATTATTGAATACTCTGAAGAAGCACCGTGCTGCTATTGGATATACTCTGGATGATCTTAAGGGCATTAGTCCCACTCTATGCCAACACAAAATTAAATTGGACGAAGGCTCCAAACTAGTTAGAGATCAACAATGACGGTTAAATCCTAAGATGAAAGAAGTGGTAAGAAAGGAGATACTAAAGCTCCTTGAGGCAGGTATAATTTATCCCGTTGCTAATAGTGATTGGGTAAGTCCTGTCCATTGCATCCCTAAGAAGGGAGGTATTACTGTTGTTCCTAATGATAAATATGAACTGATTCCGTAAAGAATTATTACAGGTTATAGAATGGTAATTGATTTCCATAAATTAAATAAAGCTACTAAGAAAGATCATTACCCTTTACCTTTTATTTATCAAATGCTAGAAAGACTATCCAAACATACACATTTTTTCTTTCTAGATGGTTATTCTGGTTTCTCTCAAATACCTATGTGAGCGGATAATCAATCAAAAACTACTTTTACTTGCCCTTTCGGTACTTTTGCTTATAGGTGTATGCCTTTTGGTTTATGTAATGCCCCTGCTACCTTTCAAAGATGCATGATGGCTATATTCTCTGACTTTTGTGAAAAGATTTGTGAGGTATTCATGGATGACTTCTCCGTTTATGGATCCTCTTTTGATGATTGCTTGAGCAACCTTGATCGAGTTTTGTAGAGATGTGAAGACACTAGTCTCGTCTTGAATTGGGAAAAGTGCCACTTTATGGTTAATGAAGGCATTGTCTTGGGGCATAAAATTTCTGAAAGAGATATTGAAGTTGATAAAGCTAAAGTTGATGCTATTGAAAAGATGCCATGTCCCAAGGACATTAAATGTATAAGAAGTTTCCTTGGTCATGTTGGTTTTTATAGGAGGTTCATTAAGGACTTCTCTAAAATCTCTAGGCCTCTGACTAATTTATTGCAAAAAGATATTCCTTTTGTCTTTGATGATGATTGTGTAGAAGCATTTGAAATACTTAAGAAAGCTTTGATCACTGCACCTATTGTTCAGCCACCTGATTGGAATTTACCCTTTGAAATTATGTGTGATGCTAGTGATTATGCTGTAGGTGCTGTTCTAGGGCAAAGAGTTGATAAGAAATTAAATGTTATCCAGTATGCTAGTAAAACTCTTGATGCTGCCCAGAGAAATTATGCTACTACTGAAAAAGAATTCTTAGCAGTTGTATTTACTTGTGATAAGTTCAGACCTTATATCGTTGATTCTAAAGTAACTATTCACACTGATCATGCTGCTATTAAATATCTTATGGAAAAGAAAGATGCTAAACCTAGACTTATTAGATGGGTTCTCTTGCTCCAAGAATTTGATTTGCATATTATTGATAGAAAGGGAGCTGAGAACCCCGTTGCAGACAACTTGTCTAGGTTAGAGAATGTTCTTGATGACCCACTACCTATTGGTGATAGCTTTCCTGATGAACAATTAGAGGTCGTTAATGCTTCTCATACTGCTCCATGGTATGCTGATTATGCTAATTACATTGTTGCTAAATTTATACCACCTAGTTTCACATACCAGCAAAAGAAAAAGTTCTTTTATGATTTAAGACATTACTTCTGGGATGACCCACACATTTATAAAGAAGGAGTAGATGGTGTTATTAGACGTTGTGTACCTGAGCATGAACAGGAACAGATCCTACGCAAGTGTCACTCCGAACCATATGGAGGACACCACGCTGGAGATAGAACTGCACATAAGGTATTGCAATCCGGTTTTTATTGGCCTACTCTCTTCAAAGATGCCCGTAAGTTTGTCTTGTCTTGTGATGAATGTCAAAGAATTGGTAATATTAGTAGACGTCAAGAAATGCCTATGAATTATTCTCTTGTTATTGAACCATTTGATGTTTGGGGCTTTGATTATATGGGACCTTTTCCTGCCTCTAATGGATATACACATATTTTAGTTGCTGTTGATTACGTTACTAAGTGGGTAGAAGCTATTCCAACTAGTAGTGCTGATCATAACACCTCTATTAAGATGCTTAAAGAAGTTATTTTTCCGAGGTTTGGAGTCCCTAGATACTTAATGACTGATGGTGGTTCACATTTTATTCATGGTGCTTTTCGTAAAATGCTTGCTAAGTATGATGTTAATCATAGAATTGCATCTCCTTATCACCCACAGTCTAGTGGTCAAGTAGAGTTGAGTAATAGAGAGCTCAAATTAATTTTGCAAAAGACTGTTAATAGATCTAGAAAGAATTGGTCCAAGAAACTTGATGATGCATTATGGGCCTATAGAACCTGCATATAAAAATTCTATGGGTATGTCTCCGTATAAGATGGTTTATGGAAAAGCATGTCACTTACCTCTCGAACTTGAACATAAGGCATATTGGGCTATTAAAGAGCTCAACTATGATTTCAAACTTGCCGGTGAGAAGAGGTTATTTGATATTAGCTCACTTGATGAATGGAGAACCCAAGCCTATGAGAATGCCAAGTTGTTCAAAGAAAAAGTTAAAAGATGGCATGACAAAATAATACAAAAGTGTGAGTTTAACGTAGGTGATTATGTGTTGCTATTCAACTCTCGTTTAAGATTTTTTGCAGGAAAAGTTCTCTCTAAAATGGGAAGGTCCTTACATTATCGAGGAGGTCTATCGTTCCGGTGCCATAAAAATCAACAACTTCGAAGGCACAAATCCGAAGGTGGTGAATGGTCAAAGAATCAAACATTATATCTCAGGTAATCCTATAAATGTTGAAACTAATATTGTTGAAACCGTAACTCCGGAGGAATACATAAGTGACACTTTCCGAAACATTTCAGATTCCGAAAAGGAATAGGTATGTGGTACGGTAAGTAAACCGACTCCAAAATAATTATAATGGCAATTTTTCTCCGTTTTGGAATATTTAAGAATTTAGGAAAGCAAGAAGTAATCCGGGAAGGACACGAGGCCTCCACGAGGGTGGAGGGCGCGCCCACCCTTACTGAGTGCGCCCCCTGCCTCGTGGGCACCTCGTGTGCCTCCCGGACTCCATTTTCTTGCATGTTACTTCTTTTGGGCGGTAAAATTTCATTATATAATCTCCCGAAGGTTTTGACCACCATATCACACAAAAATCTTCTATTTTCATTTCGAGTTGTTTCTGTTACAGATTTAGATCAAGATGTCTTCTCAAGAGTCAGTCGGGGAGAGTCGGGTGTCCCACTCGACGCTAGGTCCAGGAGCAAACAGTGATGCTTATCACTTTGGGCCATCAACGGAGGATGAGATGGAGGCCGATTTGAAAAGGATAGATGCCATGGAGGAGGATCAAGAAGTTACCTCTCGCTTCCAAGCAGGATTCATGATGGGAGAACAACAGAGCTCAGCTATTCCAAACTCGGTCATCCCTTCCAATGTTAAATTTCTTTCTAATAAAAATATGAAAAAGAGTGTCACTTGTTCTCCAGAAGCTTTGCAGCATCCTTGGGTAAAAGAAGCATTAGCTGTCACGGGCAAGCTCCGCAAGGAAAATATGGAGCTTAAGCAACAAGTAAATGAGCTCGAGGAGAAGAATCGTATCCTGAGGGGCATCATCGCCAAGAAGATCACAACCCCAACTGTGAAGAAGGAGACATAATCACATGGGTATGGGGACTCCCATTGGCAACTGCCAAACTTGGGGGAGGTGCCCCGCTATCGTATCACCATCACCCTCCTATCTTTACCGTTTTACTTAGTTCGATCCTTTTGGTAATATCTAGATCTAACAGAATAAAGTTTTGGTTTGAATTAGTTTTGAGTTTTGCTTTGTGATCCCTTTATGTAATCGAGTCTGTGAGCTATATAATAAAGATTAGTGTTGAGTCAAGGGCTTTGCTATCTTGCTATGATCTTGAGAAAATAGAAAGAATAAAAAAGGAATAAAAGAGTTCATATTGATCTCATGGATAGTAATGACTTCACACATAAAGTGTATGAGACTTAAAAGTCATTGAAAGTTGACAAACATAGTTTTGGTCATTGTTGCAATTAATAGGAAGTAATAAATAAAGAGAGGTTTTCACATATAAATATACTATCTTGGACATCTTTTATAATTGTGAGCACTCATTAAAGTATGACATGCTAAAGAGTTGATGTTGGACAAGGAAGACAACATAATGGTTTATGTTTTCTCACATCTGAGTTAAAGTATATTGTCATGGATCGTCCAACATGTTGAGATTGCCTTTCCCCCTCATGCTAGCCAAATTCCTTGCACCAAGTAGAGATACTACTTGTGCTTCCAAATATCCTTAAACCCAGTTTTGCCATCAGAGTCCACCATACCTACCTATGGATTGAGTAAGATCCTTCAAGTAAGTTGTCATGTTGCAAGCAATAAAAATTGCTCTCTAAATATGTATGACTTATTAGTGCGGAGAAAATAAGCTTTATACGATCGTGTGACATGGAAGTAATAAAAGCGACGGACTGCATAATAAAGGTTCATATCACAAGTGGCAATATAAAGTGACGTTCTTTTGCATTAAGATTGTGTGCATCCAACCCTAAAACCACATGACAACCTCTGTTTCCCTCTGCGAAGGGCCTATCTTTTACTTTATGTCCTTTACCTTATGCAAGAGTCAAGGTGATCTTCACCTTTCCCTTTTCCATTTTATCCTTTGGCAAGCACCTCGTGTTGGAAAGATTCTGATATATATATCCAATTGGATGTAAGTTAGCATGAACTATTATTGTTGACATCACCCAAAGGTGAATACGTTGGGAGGCGAAATTATAAGCCCCTATCTTTCTCAGTGTCCGATTAAAACTCCATAACCATAAGTATTGCGTGAGTGTTGGCAATTGTAGAAGACTATATGATAGTTGAGTATGTGGACTTGCTGAAAAGCTCTATTCTTGACTCTTTCTGATGTTATGATAAATTGCAATTGCTTCAATGGCTGAGATTATAGTTTGCTAGTTCTCAATGAATTTTCTGAACCATACTCGACATTGTGAATAGATTGTTAGTTGAGCATAAGAAGTCATATGACAAAATCTATATATGTTGCTATTATAAGGATGATCATGATGCCCTCATGTCCGTATTTTATTTTTATCAACGCCTCTATCTCTAAACATGTGGACATATTTCTCGATATTGGCTTCCGCTTGAGGACAAGCGAGGTCTAAGCTTGGGGGAGTTGGTACATCCATTTTGCATCATGCTTTTATATCGTTATTTATTGCATTATGGGATGTTATTACACGTTATGTCACAATACTTATGGCTATTCTCTCTTATTTTACAAGGTTTATCATGAAGAGGGAGAATGCCGGCAGCTGGGATTCTGGCTGGAAAAGCAGCAAATATTGGAAACCTATTCTGCACAGCTCCAAAAGTCCTGAAACTCCACGAAAGTCATTTTTGGAATTAATAAGAATTATTGAGCAAAGAAAGTACCAGAAGGGGCCCACACCCTGGGCACGAGGGTGGGGGCGCCCCCCCCCCATACTGGGCGCGCCCCCTGTCTTGTGGGCCCCCTGATGCCCTCTGGTGCCCATATTCTGCTATATGAAGGCTTTTACACTGGAAAAAATCATAAGCAAGCTTACGGGACGAAACTCCGCCACCACGAGGCGGAACCTTGGTGGAACCAATCTAGGGCTCCGGTGGAGCTGTTCTGCCGGGGAAACCTCCCTCCGGGAGGGGGAAATCATCACCATCGTCATCACCAACGATCCTCTCATCGGGAGGGGGTTAATCTCCATCAACATCTTCACCAGCACCATCTCCTCTCAAACCCTAGTTCATCTCTTGTATCCAATCTTGTATCAAAACCACAAATTGGTACCTGTGGGTTGCTAGTAGTGTTGATTACTCCTTGTAGTTGATGCTAATTGGTTTATTTGGTGGAAGATCATATGTTCAGATCCTTAATGCATATTAACACTCCTCTGATTATGAACATGAATATGCTTTGTGAGTAGTTATGTTTGTTCCTGAGGACATGGGTGAAGTCTTGCTATTAGTAGTCATGTGAATTTGGTATTCGTTCGATATTTTGATAAGATGTATGTTGTCTCTCCTCTAGTGGTGTTATGTGAACGTCGACTACATGACACTTCACCATTATTTGGGCCTAGAGGAAGGCATTGGGAAGTAATAAGTAGATGATGGGTTGCTAGAGTGACAGAAGCTTAAACCTAGTTTATGTGTTTGTTCATAAGGGGCTGATTTGGATCCAATAGTTTCATGCCATGGTTAGGTTTACCTTAATACTTCTTTTGTAGTTGCGGATGCTTGCAATAGGGGTTAATCATAAGTGGGATGCTTGTCCAAGAAAGGGCAGTACCCAAGCACCGGTCCACCCACATATCAAATTATGAAAGTACTGAACGCGAATCACATGAGCGTGATGAGAACTAGCTTGACGATAATTCCCATGTGTCCTCGGGAGTGCTTTCCTCATTTTAAGAAATTGTCCAGGCTTGTCCTTTGCTACAAAAAGGATTGGGCCACCTTGCTGCACCTTATTTACTTTCATTTCTTGTTACCCGTTATGAATTATCTTATCACAAAACTATCTGTTACCTACAATTTCAGTGCTTTCAGAGAATACCTTACTGAAAACCGCTTGTCATTTCCTTCTGCTCCTCGTTGGGTTCGACACTCTTACTTATCGAAAGGACTACGATAGAACCCCTATACTTGTGGGTCATCAACATTATATCTGGATCTTGTTTAGTGCGAGACGGTTATTCATTTAAATTAGAGAATAATGGTTATTCTATTTATATGAGTAATATCTTTTATGGCCATGCACCCTTGAAGAGTGGTCTATTTTTGTTGAATCTCGATCGTGGTGATACACATATTCATAATATTGATGCCAAAAGATGCAAAGTTGATAATGATAGTGCAACATATTTGTGGCCTTCCATTAGGTCTTATTGGTGTAAAGCGCATGAAGAAACTCCATGTACATGGACTTTTGGAATCACTTGATTATGAATCATTTGTTACTTGCAAACCATGCCTCATGGGCAAGATGACTAAAACTCTGTTCTCCGGAACAATGGAACGAGCTAATGACTTATTGGAAATAATACATACCGATGTATGCGGTCCGATGAGTGTTGAGGCTCGTGGCGGGTATCGTTATTTTCTGACCTTCACAGATGATTTGAGCAGATATGGGTATATCTACTTAATGAAATACAAGTCTGAAACATTTGAAAAGTTCAAAGAATTTCGGAGTGAAGTGGGGAATCATCGTACCAAGAAAATAAAGTTTCTACGATCTGATCGTGGAGGTGAATATTTGAGTTACGAGTTTGGCCTTCATTTAAAATAATGTGGGATAGTTTCACAACTCACGCTACCTGGAACACCATAGTGTAATGGTGTGTCCGAACGTCGTAACCGTACTTTATTAGATATGGTGCGATCTATGATGTCTCATACCGATTTATCACTATTGTTTTGGGGTTATGTATTAGAGACAACTGCATTCACGTTAAATAGGGCACCATCAAAATCCGTTGAGACGACACCGTATAAACTGTGGTTTGTCAATAAACCTAAGTTGTCATTTCTCAAAGTTTGGGGATGAGATGCTTATGTCAAAAGGCTTCAGCCTGATAAGCTCGAACCCAAATCGGAGAAGTGCGTCTTCATAGGATACCCTAAGGAAACAATTGGGTACACCTTCTACCACAGATCCGAAGGAAAGATCTTTGTTGCCAAGAACGGAACCTTTCTAGAGAAGGAGTTTCTCTCAAAAAGAAGTGAGTGGGAGGAAACTAGAACTTGATGAGGTAACTGTACCTTCTCTTGAATTGGAAAGTAGCATATCAGAGAAATCCATTCCCGTGATGACTACACCAACTAGAGAGGAAAGCTAATGATAATGATCATGAAACTTCAGATAAAGTTACTACAGAACCTCATAGGTTAACTAGAGCTCGATCCACACCAGAGTGGCACGACAATCCTGTTCTGGAAGTCATGTTACTTGACCATGATGAACCTACGAACTATGAAGAAGCTATGATGATCCCAAATTCTGATAAATGGCTTGAGGCCATGAAATGTGAGATAGGATCCTGATACGTCCATTTTGCATCATGCTTTTATATCAATATTTATTGCATTATGGGCTGTTATTACACATTCTATCTCAATACTTATGGCTATTCTCTCTTATTTTACAAGGTTTACCATGAAGAGGGGGAATGCCGGCAGCTGGAATTCTGGCTGGAAAAGGAGCAAACATTGGAAACCTATTCTGCACTGCTCCAAAAATCCTGAAACTCCACGAAACTTATTTTTGGAATTAATAAGAATTATTGAGCTAAAGAAACACCTCAGGGGGCCCACACCCTGGCCAGGAGGGTGGGGGCGTGCCCACCCCTACTAGGCGTGCCCCCTGTCTCCTGGGCCCCCTGGTGGCCCTCCAGTGTCCATCTTCTGCTATATGAAGGCTTTTTCCTGGAAAAAATCATGGGCAAGCTTACGGGACGAAACTCCGCCGCCACGAGGCGGAACTTTGGCAGAACCAATCTAGGGCTCCAGCGGAGCTGTTCTGCCGGGGAAACTTCCCTCCGAGAGGGGGAAATCATCACGATCGTCATCACCAACGATCCTATCATCGGGAGGGGGTCAATCTCCATCAACATCTTCACCAGCACCATCTCCTCTCAAAACCCTAGTTCATCTCTTGTATCCAATCTTGTATCAAAACCATAAATTGGTACCTGTGGGTTGCTAGTAGTGTTGGTTACTCCTTGTAGTTGATGCTAATTGGTTTACTTGGTGGAGGATCATATGTTCAGATCCTTAATGCATAATATTACTCCTCTGATTATGAACATGAATATACTTTGTGAGTAGTTACGTTTGTTCCTGAGGACATGGGTGAAGTCTTGCTGTTAGTAGTCATGTGAATTTCGTATTTGTTCGATATTCTGATGAGATGTATGTTGTCTTTCCTCTAGTGGTGTTATGTGAACGTCGACTACATGACACTTCACCATTATTTGGGCCTAGAGGAAGGCATTGGGAAGTAATAAGTAGATGATGGGTTGCTAGAGTGACAGAAGCTTAAACCCTAGTTTATGCGTTGCTTCGTTAGGGGCTGATTTGGATCCATATGTTTAATGTTGTGGTTAGGTTTACCTTAATACTTCTTTTGTAGTTGCGGATGCTTGCAATAGGGGTTAATCATAAGTGGGATGCTTGTCCAAGTAAGGGCAGTACCCAAGCACCGGTCCACCCACATATCAAATTATCAAAGTACCGAACGCGAATCATATGAGCGTGATGAAAACTAGCTTGACGATAATTCCCATGTGTCCTCGGGAGCTCTTTTCTCATTATAAGAAATTGTCCAGGCTTATCCTTTGCTACAAAAGGATTGGGCCACCTTGCTGCACTTTATTTACTTTCATTGCTTGTTACTCGTTACAATTTATCTTATCACAAAACTATCTATTACCTACAATTTCAGTGCTTGCAGAGAAAACCTTACTGAAAACTGCTTATCATTTCCTTCTGCTCCTCGTTGGGTTCGACACTCTTACTTATCGAAAGGACTACGATAGATCCCCTACACTTGTGGGTCATCAAGACTCTTTTCTGGCGCCGTTGCCGGGGAGTGTAGCGCTTTTGGTGAGTGGAACTTGGTAAGGAAACATTTATATAGTGTGCTGAAATTTTCTGTTACTTGTCACTATGGAAACTAATCCTTTGAGGGGCTTGTTCAGGGTATCTTCACCCCGACCAGAAGAGCAAAGAGTTGCTCCTCAACCTACTGAACTTTTGAAAATATTTACTTTGAGATTCCTTCGGGTATGATAGAGAAACTGCTAGCTAATCCATTTGCAGGAGATGGAACATTGCATCCCGATTTACACCTTATCTTTGTGGATGAAGTTTGTGGATTATTTAAGCTTGCAGGTATTCCCGATGATGTTGTCAAAAGGAAGGTCTTCCCTTTATCTTTGAAGGGAGATGCATTGACATGGTATAGGCTATGTGATGATACGGATCTTGGAATTATAAACGATTGAAGTTGGAATTTCACCAGAAGTTCTATCCTATGCATCTTGTTCATCGTGATCGTAATTACATATATAATTTCTGGCCTCGCGAAGGAGAAAGCATCGCTCAAGCTTGGGGGAGGCTTAAGTCAATGTTATATTCATGCCCCAATCATGAGCTCTCCAGAGAAATGATTATTCAAAAAATTTATGCTCGGCTTTCTCTCAATGATCGCAACATGCTCGATACTTCCTGTGCTGGTTCTTATATGCTGAAGACTATTGAATTCAAATGGGACTTATTGGAAAGAATTAAACGCAACTCTGAAGATTGGGGTTCTGACGTTGGTAAGGAGTCAGGTATGACACCTAAGTTTGATTGTGTTAAATCTTTTATGGATACCGATGCTTTTCGTGGATTTAGCGCTAAATATGGACTTGACTCTGAGATAGTAGCTTCTTTTTGTGAATCTTTTGCTACTCACGTTGATCTCCCTAAGGAGAAGTGGTTTAAATATAATCCTCCCGTTGAAGTAAAAGTAGTTGCACCTATTACAGTTGAAGAAAAGACTGTCACCTATAGTGATCCTATTGTTCCTACTACTTATGTTGAGAAACCTCCTTTTCCTGTTAGGATAAAGGATCATGCTAAAACTTCGACTGTTGTTCGTAAGAGTAATACTAGGAATTATACACCTCTTGAGCAAATCAAAGTTGAACCTAGTATTGCTATGGTTAAAGATCTCTTGGATGATGATTTAGATGGGCATGTTATTTATTTCTGTGGTGAGACTGCTAATATTGTTAGACCAGATACTAAGATACATAGACCTGTGGTAGGCATGCCTGTTATTTCTGTTAAAATAGGAGATCATTGTTATCATGGCTTATGTGATATGGGTGCTAGTGCTAGTGCAATACCCTATGACTTATATAAAGAAATTATGCATGATATTGCACCCGTTGAATTGGACGGTATTGATGTTACTATCAAGCTTGCCAATAGAGATACTATTTCACCAGTTGGGATTGTTAGAGATGTTGAAGTCTTGTGTGGGAAGGTTAAATACCCTGCTGATTTTCTTGTTCTTAGTTCCCCACAAGATGACTTTTGTCCCATTATTTTTGGTAGACCCTTCTTGAATACAGTTAATGCTAGGATTGATTGTGAAAAGGATACTGTCACAATTGGCTTAGAGGGTATGTCTCATGAGTTTAATTTTGCTAAGTTTCGTAGACAACCTCGTGATAGAGAATCACCTAGTAAGGATGAGATTATTGGTCTTGCTTCTATTGCCGTGCCTCCTACTGATCCGTTAGAACAATATTTGCTAGACCATGAAAATGATATGTTTATGAAGGAAAGAAGGGAAATAGATGAAGTGTTCCTTAAACAGGAACCTATGCTAAAACACAACCTTCCCGTTGAAATTCTTGGGGATCCCCCTCCACCCAAGGGTGATCCCGTGTTTGAACTCAAACCATTACCTGATAATCTTAAGTATGCTTATCTTGATGAAAAGAAAATATATCCTGTTATTATTAGTGCTAACCTTTCAGAGAAAGAAGAAGAAAGGTTATTGAAAACTCTGAAGAAGCACCGTGCTGCTATTGGATATACTCTGGATGATCTCAAGGGCATTAGTCCCACGTTATGCCAACACAAAATTAATTTGGAGGACGGTGCCAAACCAGTTAGAGATCCTCAACGACGATTGAATCCTAAGATGAAAGAAGTGGTAAGAAAGGAGATACTAAAGCTCCTTGAGGCAGGTATAATTTATCCCGTTGCTGATAGTGATTGGGTAAGCCCTGTTCATTGTGTTCCTAAAAAGGGAGGTATTACTGTCGTTCCTAATGATAAAGATGAATTTATCCCGCAAAGAATTATTACAGGTTATAGGATGGTAATTGATTTCCGTAAATTAAATAAAGCCACTAGGAAAGATCATTACCCTTTACCTTTTATTGATCAAATGCTAGAAAGACTATCCAAACATACACATTTCTGCTTTCTAGATGGTTATTCTGGTTTCTCTCAAATACATGTGTCAGCGAAGGATCAATCAAAAACCACTTTTACTTGCCCTTACGATACTTTTGCTTATAGACGTATGCCTTTTGGTTTATGTAATGCACCTGCTACTTTTCAAAGATGTATGATGGCTATATTCTCTGACTTTTGTGAAAAGATTTGTGAGGTATTCATGGATGACTTCTCCGTTTATGGATCCTATTTTGATGATTGCTTGAGCAACCTTGATCGAGTTTTGCAGAGATGCGAAGACACTAGTCTCGTCTTGAATTGGGAAAAGTGCCACTTTATGGTCAATGAAGGCATTGTCTTGGGGCACAAGATCTCCGAGAGAGGTATTGAAGTTGATAAAGCTAAAGTTGATGCTATTGAAAAGATGCCATGTCCCAAGGACATAAAAGGTATAAGAAGTTTCCTTGGTCATGCCGGTTTTTATAGGAGGTTCATTAAGGACTTTTCTAAAATCTCTAGGCCTCTGACTAATTTATTGCAAAAAGATATTCCTTTTGTCTTTGATGATGATTGTGTAGAAGCATTTGAAATACTTAAGAAAGCTTTGATCACTGCACCTATTGTTCAGCCACCTGATTGGAATTTACCTTTTGAAATTATGTGTGATGCTAGTGATTATGCTGTAGGTGTTGTTCTAGGGCAAAGAGTTGATAAGAAATTGAATGTTATCCAGTATGCTAGTAAGACTCTTGATACTGCCCAGAGAAATTATGCTACTACTGAAAAAGAATTCTTAGCAGTTGTGTTTGCATGTGATAAGTTTAGACCTTATATTGTTGATTCCAAAGTTACTATTCACACTGATCATGCTGCTATTAAATATCTTATGGAAAAGAAAGATGCTAAGCCTAGACTCATTAGATGGGTTCTCTTGCTCCAAGAATTTGATTTGCATATTATTGATAGAAAGGGAGCTGAGAACCCCGTTGCAGACAACTTGTCTAGGTTAGAGAATGTTCTTGATGACCCACTGCCTATTGATGATAGCTTTCCTGATGAACAATTAGCGGTCGTTAATGCTTCTCGTACTGCTCCTTGGTATGCTGATTATGCTAATTACATTGTTGCTAAATTTATACCACCTAGTTTCACATACCAGCAAAAGAAAAAGTTCTTTTATGATTTAAGACATTACTTCTGGGATGACCCACACCTTTATAAAGAAGGAGTAGATGGTGTTATTAGACGTTGTGTACCTGAGCATGAACAGGAACAGATCCTACGCAAGTGTCACTCTGAATCCTATGGAGGACACCACGCTGGAGATAGAACTGCACATAAGGTATTGCAATCTGGTTTTTATTGGCCTACTCTCTTCAAAGATGCTCGTAAGTTTGTCTTATCTTGTGATGAATGTCAAAGAATTAGTAATATTAGTAGACGTCAAAAAATGCCTATGAACTTCTCTTGTTATTGAACCGTTTGATGTTTGGGGCTTTGACTATATGGGACCTTTTCCTGCCTCTAATGGTTATACACATATTTTAGTTGTTGTTGATTACGTTACTAAGTGGGTAGAAGCTATTCCAACTAGTAGTGCTGATCATAACACTTCTATTAAAATGCTTAAAGAAGTTATTTTTCCGAGGTTTGGAGTCCCTAGATATCTTATGACTGATGGTGGTTCACATTTTATTCATGGTGCTTTCCGTAAGATGCTTGCTAAGTATGATGTTAATCATAGAATCACATCTCCTTATCATCCGCAGTCTAGTGGTCAAGTAGAGTTGAGCAATAGAGAGCTCAAATTAATTTTGCAAAAGACTGTCAATAGATCTAGAAAGAATTGGTCAAAAAATCTTGATGATGCATTATGGGCCTATAGAACTGCTTACAAAAATCCTATGGGTATGTCTCCATATAAGATGGTTTATGGAAAAGCATGTCATTTACCTCTAGAACTTGAACATAAAGCATATTGGGCTATTAAAGAGATCAACTATGACTTCAAACTTGTCGGTGAGAAGAGGTTGTTTGATATTAGCTCACTTGATGAATGGAGAACCCAAGCCTATGAGAATACCAAGCTATTCAAAGAAAAAGTCAAACGCTGGCATAACAGAAGGATACAAAAGCGTGAGTTTAACGTAGGTGATTATGTGTTATTACTCAACTCTTGTTTAAGATTTTTTGTAGGAAAACTTCTCTCTAAATGGGAAGGTCCTTACGTTATCGAGGAGGTCTGTTATTCCGGTGCCATAAAAATCAACAACTTCGAAGGCACAAGTCCAAGGGTGGTGAACGGTCAAAGAATTAAACATTATATCTCAGGTAATCCTATCAATGTTGAAACTAATATTATTGAAACCGTAACCCCTGAGCAATACATAAGGGACACTTTCCAGAACGTTCCAGACTCTGAAAAGGAATAGGTATGTGGTACGGTAAGTAAACTGACTCCATAACAATTCTAATGGCAACTTTTATCAGTTTTGGAATATTTAAGAATTTTAGGAAGAAAGAAGTAATCCGGGAAGGACACGAGGCCTCCACGAGGGTGGAGGGCGCGCCCACCCTTACTAGGAGCGCCCCCCCTGTCTCGTGGACACCTCAGGTGCCTCCCGGACTCCGTTTTCTTGCCGTTATGTATTTTGGTCGGTAAAAATTCATTATATAAACTCCCGAAGGTTTTGACCACCGTATCACGCAAATATCGTCTGTTTTCGTTTCGAGTTGTTTCTGTTGCAGATCTAGAGCACCATGACGTCGCCCTCCTTCAACAATGAAGACAAGGATGCTTGGCTATTGAAGATAGAGCTGAAAAGAGAAGAACTGGAAGAGATCAACAAGGATGAAGGGATCAAGAAGGCCGTGGAGGTTCAAGCTCCGGCAGTGAAAGAAGAAGACATCCCTCAACCCCTACCTAACCTCTTTACTCCAACTGAGATTGAAGCTTTCAAGATGATTGAGTTAGCTCGCATACAGAATAAGTATCTCACACAGGAGAATATTTTGCTGAAGGATCATATCGCCAGACTCAAGGGCATTATCCGCAAGTTGGAGGATCTTTTACGCTCGATGTGCGATTCTCCACCATCATCATCACCACCTCCATCACCTCCGAGGACATAATCACATGGGTATGGGCACTCCCCTTGGCAACTGCCAAGCTTGGGGGAGGTGCCCCGGTATCGTATCATCATCACACTCCTATCTTTACCATTTTATTTAGTTTGATCCTTTTAGTAGTATCTTGATCTAGTAGATTGAAGTTTTGATATCAAGTATTTTTGAGTTTTGCTTTGTGATCTCTTTATGTAATCGAGTCTGTGAGCTATCTATAACAAAGATTAGTGTTGAGTCAAGGGCTTTGTTATCTTGCTATGATCTTGAGAAAGTAGAGAATAAAAGAGGTCATATTGATTTTATGGATAGTAATGACTTCACACATAGAAAGTATGAGGCATAAAAGTTGTTGAGAGTTGATAGACGTAATTTTGGTCATCGTTGCAATTAATAGGAAGTAATAAGGAAAGAGTGGTTTTACATACAAATATATTATCTTGGACATCTTGTATGATTGCGAAGCACTCATTAAGTATGACATGCTAAAAGAGTTGATGTTGGACAAGGAAGACAACATAATGGTTTATGTTTTCTCACATCTCAGTTAAAGTATATTGTCATTGACCTTCCAAACATGTTGAGCTTGCCTTTCCCCTCATGCTAGCCAAATTCCTTGCGCCAAGTAGATATACTACTTGTGCTTCCAAATATCCTTAAACCCAGTTTTCCCATGAGAGTCCACCATACCTACCTATGGATTGAGTAAGATCCTTCAAGTAAGTTGTCGTGTTGCAGGCAATAAAAATTGCTATCTAAATATGTATGACTTATTAGTGCAGAGAAAATAAGCTTTATACGATCTTGTTGTGGAAGCAATAAAAGCGACAGACTGCATAATAAAGGTCCACATACAAGTGGCAATATAAAGTGACGTTCTTTTGCATTAAGATTTCATGCATCCAACCCTAAAAGCACATGACAACCTCTGCTTCCCTCTGCGAAGGGCCTATCTTTTACTTTATGTTTTTACTTTATGCTTGAGTCAACGTGATCCTCACCTTTCCCTTTTTCATTTTATCCTTTGGCAAGCTCCTCGTGTTTGAAAGATCATGATATATATATCCAATTGGATGTAAGTTAGCATGGATTATTATTGTTGACATCACCTAAAGGTGAATACGTTGGGAGGCAACACAATAAGCCCCTATCTTTCTTAGTGTCCGGATGAAACTCCATAACCACAAGTATTGCGTGAGTGTTAGCAATTGTAGAAGACTACATGATAGTTGAGTATGTGGACTTGCTGAAAAGCTCTATTCTTGACTCTTTCTAATGTCATGATAAATTGCAATTGCTTCAAAGACTGAGATTATAGTTTGTTAGCTTCCAATGAAGTTTCTGAACCATACTTGACATTGTGAATTGATCGTTACTTGAGCATAAAAAAATCATATGATAAAATCTATTTATGTTGCTGTTATAAGAATGATCATGATGCTGTCATGTCCATATTTTATTTTTTGTCGACACCTCTATCTCTAAACATGTGGACATATTTTTCGATTTCGACTTCCGCTTGAGGACAAGCGAGGTCTAAGCTTGGGGGAGTTGATACGTCAATTTTGCATCATGCTTTTATATCAATATTTATTGCATTATGGGCTGTTATTACACATTATATCTCAATACTTATGGCTATTCTCTCTTATTTTACAAGGTTTACCACGAACAGGGGGAATGCCGGTAGCTGGAATTCTGGATGGAAAAGGAGCAAACATTGGAAACCTATTCTGCACTGCTCCAAAAATCCTGAAACTCCACGAAACTTATTTTTGGAATTAATAAGAATTATTGAGTGGAAGAAACACCTCAGGGAGGCCCACAGCCTGGCCAGGAGGGGCGCGCCCACCCCTACTGGGCGCGCCCCCTGTCTCCTGGGCCCCCTGGTGGCCCTCTGGTGTCCATCTTCTGCTATATGAAGGCTTTTACCCTAGAAAAAAATCGTGGGCAAGCTTACGGGACGAAACTCCGCCGCCACGAGGCGGAACCTTGGCGGAACCGATCTAGGGCTCCAGCGGAGCTGTTCTGCCGGGGAAACTTCCCTCCGGGAGGGGGAAATAATCACCATCGTCATCACCAATGATCCTCTCAACGGGAGGGGGTCAATCTCCATCAACATCTTCACCAGCACTGTCGTGGGAACGAACACCTATGGGGCAGGGCCCCTTTTCGGTCCGGCGGGGGGGCGCGGATCGCACGAAGAAGTGCGTCCTCGACGGTAGCGCCGCACTCCGAAGAAGTGCGCTTGCCGGAGTGGGCATCAGAGTTCTTGCCGGACTTGGTATTCTTCTTCCCCCCGGGAGCTTCAGCGGCAAGTGTCTTGCGATCTGCTGCGGCTGCTGCATCCCGGTAAATCTTGTCGGCGCAGATAAGAGCATCCTTCTTGTCGCCGGGGACAGAGATGATACTTATCGGGCCTGGCATCTTCAGTACGTTGTATGCATAGTGAGAGGCTGCCATGAACTTGGCGAGCGCTGGATGGCCGAGTATCCCATTGTAAGGCAACGGGAAATCAGCAACGTCAAAGGTGACCCTCTCAGTCCTGAAGTTCAGCTCGCTGCCAAATGTTACTGGCAACGTGATATTTCCCTTCGGCTTGCTCTTTCCCGGATTGATTCCTTGGAATGTGCCGGTCTCTTCGAGCTCGCTGTCAGGGATCTGGAGTTTCTGAAGCACTGCGGAGGAGATCAGGTTCAAGCCGGCCCCGCCGTCAACTAGCATCTTAGTGACCTTGAGGTTGCAGATAGTTGGTGAGACCAACATCGGCAAGCACCCGACCGCAGTTATGCGATCAGGGTGGTCCTCAATATCAAAGATGATAGGCGTGCTGGACCACTTCAGAGGCTTGCGTGACTTGATGGGTGGTTCTGCCGCATTGACTTCCCGCACCCACTGTTTGAGTTGGCGGTGTGAAGTATGCAGAGAAGCACCGCCGTCAACGCACAGGACCTCTGTAGCTTTCTGAAACTCCTTCTCATCGGCCTCATCATCCTCCATATCTTCATCATCGTCTTCGTCTTCATCCTTGTCGCGGCCGCGGGGAGGTCTATCTCCTTGCCGCTGCTTGGCCTTGCCGCGGCGTCCCCCCCTGCCGGGACGTTTCTTGCCGGCTCCACCAGCACCTTCCTGGGCCTTCTCCTTGTCGCGTCGCTCGTACTCAGCCTTCTACAGCTCAACAAGCTGCTCAACCTTCTTGCAACTCTGGAGGTCATGGCCCTTGGTGCGGTGGATCTTGCAGTACTGCTTGCCGGAGCCGTCCTGCTTGTCGGCGGCCGCCACGGCCTCCTCGCCGGAACCACTAGCTTTGGCTGTCTTGGCGCCACCTCCATTGCCGGACTGCTCGACAACAAGCACATCTTAGCCTTTCCTCCTTCTGTTGTTCCGCCGCCGGCCTTTCCTTGCCGGGGCGGCATCCTCACTGTCAGATCCTCCTGCTCCTACATTCTCTCCGGGGAATTTCCTCCCTTCTTCAGCACGTGCACAGGGCATATAGCTCACTGACGTCCCTGATCTTGCTCATCGCCATCTCCTCCCGCATCCTGTGGTTTCGCACGTTCTGATGGAACGCGCTGATGACCGCGGCGGGGTGGACATCTGGGATGTTGTGCTGTACTTGGCTGAACCTCTGAATATACTTGCGCAGGGACTCTCCTTCCTTCTGGGCGAGTAGATGAAGATCGCTCTCTTGGCCAGGAGGTTTGTGGCCGCCTGTGAAAGCGCCCACAAACTGATGGCAAAGATCTGCCCAAGAGGATATGGAGTTGTCTGGCAAGTGCATGAGCCAGGATCTGACATTGGGCTTGAGTACCAGCGGGAAGTAGTTCGCAAGGATCTTGTCGTCTTGCCCCCCGGCAGCCTGCACCGCGATGGTGTAGATGCTGAGGAACTCCGACGGGTGCGTCCTGCCATCGTACTTCTCCGGTACGTCTGGTTTGAAGTTCTTTGTACTGGGCCACTGGACTCGCCGCAGCTCATGAGTAAACGCAGGGCAACCTACCGCGTACGGCAAGTCGCATGGTTCCCCTGGCGCATGCATGTCGACAGTGGGCCCAGCGTGCTGGTCTGATTGATGCCGCGCTTCTCTTCGACGCTCGATGCGAGTACGAGCATCCTCTTGTTGTCGTTCGTGGAGAACTTGGCGCTGATCGCGACGGGCTCGTGGATCTGATGATGCAGTGGAGTCGTCGTCGAGGGGGATCCGGCGAGTCGGCGATCTTGGCCTTCGGGGTGGAGAATGCACGGTGGTCGCACCCCCACCGGTCTTGTCGCCGCCAGCTTGTGCCTGGCAATCTTGCCGTGGCTGTGATGTACCCGGCTGCCGTGGAGTGTCTCTGTTGGCGAAGCCGACGAGACTCTTAATGGTGGCCCTCCATTCGTCGATTTTGTCTGCCACTAGAGGGTAATCTAGGAGCAGTTGGGCTCGGGCCAACGCTTCTTCTGGGGTCTTCGGTGGCGGTGGCGAATGGTGCGAGGAGCGGGATATGCTCGGACTTCCAACTGGGTTGGAAGGAGCAGTACCCCGTCCAGGCGACCGTGCCTCACTCGTGCCAGCATGTTGGCGGGCATGATGGTCTTGAGCGCCATGAGATCCGCCAGCCTGGCCTTGGTCTAGCGCGCGTATGGTACTGCGAGTACCATGACGCTGTCGGTCCCGCGCCTCCTGGGATGGGCGTGGTGCATGTACGGACGCCGAGGTTTGCGGGGCCTTGTCCTTGGACCTGGCAGCACCGTGAGCTCCCTCGTCGATGTCCGTTCCTCCGCCGGTGTCCACCCCACCGCCCGTCTGCTCCGGTGGCGGTGGGATCGACGCGGACGGACCAGCTGCCTCCGAAGCCTTCTTCTTCGGCGGCATGTCAATGATGATGATGAAGGTCTGGCTCGTGTGAACGCCGGATCAGGTTCACACAACCTCAACGCCCCCTACCTGGCGCGCCAAAGATGTCGTGGGAACGAACACCTATGGGGCAGGGCCCCTTTTCGGTCCGGCGGGGGGGGGGGGCGAGGATCGCACGAAGAGTAGATCGAGGCGAGGCACACGAGCAATTTTACCCAGCTTCGGAGCTCTCCAGAGAGATAATACTCCTACTGCTGCTTTGTAATTGTATTCTGTTCTTGCTTGAGAATGTGAGTGTTCTATAGTTTCGAATGCTTCGAACCCCCCCCCCCTACGTTGCGCATGGGCCTCCTTTTATACGCTAAAGGGGTCACCGACAGGTGGCAACGTAGGCGAGGGCAAAAACGTAAAAGATGTGGTTGGTGCACCTACTTGTACAATGTACCCTACCTAACTCTGACTGCAGGGGACAAAGGCATTAAATGCCCATCCGCGTCGCCCAAACAGTGCAGAAAAGCGACCGTTAGGGGCGCCACTGATTGCCACGATGGCCATCTTGTCATCTCCGCTTGCCACCGCGTACCCCTGGCTGCACAGGCTCCCGCCACACGCCCCTGGGGAGGCCCCAGGGCGACACGTTGGTGGATGCGCTGGAGCGCGGGTACAGAGTGGCAGTTTCCCCCGGCAAGCGCCTTGCCGGGGTCGTCGTCTTGTCGGGTCCGGAAGCTTGTCGCTCGCCGGGTCTTGCCGGGACGCGCGGCGCGTCGCGGCAAGTTTCTTGAGGTGCCGTGGTTGGCCTTCCCGGCAAGCTTCTCTTGCCGGGGCCTTGTCTCTTCCCGGCAAGCTCCTCTTGCCGAGGCCTTGTCTTCTCGGCTTGAATACTTTGTTCTTGAATGGCTCCAATATGAACCACGGAGGACCTTGGCGGTCACCCGGCAAGCCTTGCCACGGGGCGCTGCGACTGCCCGTGCACAAGTTCGGGATATTAGGGTACCCCTACTCTAGTACACCGACAGGAGCCCCCGGGCCTGGGCCACACATGGTGCCGAGCGCTGTGGGCCAGGCCCAAAACAGGGCACGGGCATGCGCGGGCCTGGGTTATGCCGAATCTCACTCCGTATCCACCCCGCCCTCCCGTAACGGCACGCGTCGAATGCGGCGTCGTGGGAGAGATCGTGGGTGATTCTTTATTCGGAAAAAGCGTAACGTTCACCTCCTTCTCTTTATAAGCAGGGGAAATAGGGGCGGTTCCCCCACCTTCGCCATTTGCTGTTCCAATCTCGGAAATCTCCGCCGCTCCCCTCCGCTTCCAAAGCCGAAAGAGAGCAGCGCTCCGCCCCCCATTGTCGCTGTCGCCGCCAGTGTCGTCGATCTCCCCCACCACCTCCGCCATGGCTCCGAAAGCCGGAAAGGGGAAGGCCGTGAAGTCGACCGAGGCGCAGTGGCTCGAGGCGCTGCGGAAGGAGCGGGCCACTCCCCCCCCCCTGAGCTCTCCGCGCGGGAGCTGAGGGAGTGGTACTATCTCTTCTGGTCGACGGAGACGCGGGCGCATCCGTGCACCAAGGTACTCTCCGCCGCTGCTTCGAAGAAGGCTCCGTCTGGATATCTGTTCTTCACCCTGTTCTTCTACTGCGGGCTCTGCCCGCCCTTCTCTGAATTTTTCTGTGATATCATGAACACCTACGGGTTTCACCTCCTTGATTTCACCCCCAATGTTGTCCTGACCATGGCAGTTTTCGCACATCTCTGTGAAAACTTTGTCGGAGTCCACCCCAACGTAGCTCTTTTCCGCCACTTCTTCATGCCCCGGGTCGAGAGAGGAGAGCCCTTAGATGGAGGAATCGCCTGGATCTCGAGAGCCGGCAAGAAGGAGGCCTATCTGGAGGGGGAGCTCCGCAGCAAATGGGAGGAGTGGAGATCAGATTGGTGTTGGATCTTAGAGGAGAACCCGCAGCCATTCACCGCCCTGCGCTAAGCTCCAGCGGTGCGCGGCAACGATTGGAGTAGCCTGGCCCCGGAAGACGATAGATTGAAGATCGCCGTCACCCAGATCCTGCGCCTCAGGCTTGCTGGGCTCACCGTAGGCGTTGTTGGCGCGGACTTTCTTTGCCACCACATCGCCCCCCTGCAGGAGAGGGGGAGACCCGCCTGGGAATTCGGGGGTCCGGCGGATATCATGAGGCTGCGCCCGGGCCTCAACTTCAATTTTACTGTCTTGGAATTGGACGGGATACTCAAGGAGTTGTTCAAGCATGACCCCCAACATCCTGAGTGGTTCAGGCTGCCGGCGGGCGTCGTTCCCTTGTGCAACAACTCCTCGCTCGACCGCATCCATGCAATGATGCCGTTGTGCGACTCGCACGGAATCGTCCCCACTTGGCAAGAGCCTGCAGACGACATCGTGCAGCAGTTCTTCGATAGCTTGGTGGAGGTGGCGGTTCGCGCCGACGAGAAGAGAAGCCTCACCCGCGACACCAACAAACAGGAGATGCAGCGCATCGCCACTAGGGCGGAAGAGGCGGCAGCAGCCGCTGCCGCGGGCGAGTTTGGGTTCACAGTGGAGGAGGCGGAGGTAGCAGAGGCGGCAAGCCTTGCCGAGCGAGAATGGATGGATGGCGAGGAAGAACTTGCCGCGCCCGACGCCGAGTCGAGCAAGCCTGCCGAGGGTGCGAGCGGCCCGCCGTCTCCGAGTAGCTTGCCGCAAGCAGGGCCCGCAGCGCAGCCCCCAGCGCAGCCAAGAAGGCGCCTCCGCAGGGCCGGGGACGCGGTAGGGTAGCAGACGGGCCAACAGCCGCAGCGCCTCACGTCGGTGCGGCAACTGGAGCGGGGTCGTCCCGGGCCGCCGCCGCAGCCCCCGCCAAACGGCCAAGGGATCCCACTCCTCCGCCTCGTCGCACCGAAGGTGGGCCGAACTTCGACCTCTCCGCGCTCAGCTCCGACGAGGAAGAAGAAGAGTAAGATCCTCTTGTTGTACTTGTAGTTCTTCAACTTGTTGTTTTTGTCTTGTATCTGATCTGATTCACTCTGGACTCTTTCCTTTTCAGGACTCTGGCCCAGAGGGCGGCGAAGAGGGCCAAGGCTCCGGTGATCATCATCGAGGACGAGCCCACCGCAACAGCAGGAGGCGCGCCCGAGACCATCTTGCCGGACCCGGCCACTACTCCGCAAAGCAGCCCCCAACGCAGCCCCCAGCGTAAGTACAGGGTTCCCTTTCTGCTGTTAGCCATGCATGGGTGCTCTTTCTTTGCTATCAACTGAGTATTTGTTTGCGTAGGAGCAGAACAACTTCACCAGGAGGGCCCGGAAACTGCCTCCGATTCGTCGTCTGCTTCGACTACGCCGCCAAGGGCGGATTCTCCGGCAAGGGAGCGCTCTCGGGCAAGGGAGGATTCCCCGGCAAGGGAGAAGTCTCCGGCAAGGGAGAGTTCTCCGTCAAGGGGCAGCACCAGCGATCCCCCTATGGTGGAGACTGCAACGGCAGTGCCCAGCGCAGGTAACCCTTCTTGCTTGAGCACTTCCCTTGGGTTCTTTTTCTTTTGATCTTCTTTTTTGGATATTTGCTTGACTTCTCTCCCTCTTCCGGTTGTCAGATCCATCCGCCAAGGAGCCGATGGAGACCGAGGTCGCCGGCGAGGAGGACGCGCGCGGCAACACCAACGACGCCGCCGCCACTGAGGAGGAGGCCGGCGCCGATGATCTTGCCGGCGAAGAGGCTGCCAAGGCTGCTGGCGCAGGAGCTGGCGAGGGATTCGGTGATCGCACTGACGACCCTGAGGCCACAGGAGCGCAAGGCACTACGCCGACCGCCGATCCCTCCGCCGCTGATACAGCGCCAGGCTCTGAAGAGCCCCAGCCCGGCGCCTACTTGAAGGCCGGCGAAGGTGTCTACATCAAGCTCCCTTGGGCATCGAGCTCCAGGGCGCCGGTTGAAGGAGAGACTTTTGACGGAGAAGTGCTCGCCTCTGCTGGGCTGACACTGGTTGATGCGCCAAGCAGCAGCAGCAGCGAGTCTGAGGAGGAGCGGCTGCTCCAGAAACTGGTGTTACTCTACCGCGCCCGACAAGCCAAGGTGGAATCCCGGGAAGCGCTTGTCGCGCAGGCGGGAGCGGATATCGAGAAGCGCGCGGAGGAGCTCCGGGAACGCAATCAGGAAGCTCTTCGGTTCATTGCAGAGGAGCGGACGCAGCTCGTCGAGGTGCGGAAGGCATTCATCCTTGAGAAGGCCGAAGCCGAAGAGCAACAGCGGCTTGTCGCCGAGGAGCTGTCTGTGCAGGAGGGTGAGCTGGCGCAGCGGAAGGTCAATCTTGACAGCCATGAGGAGGATCTTGCCGCGCGTGAGCGAACACTCGGTGAGGCGCTCAAGGAAGCAAAGGACGCGGCCGTAGCTGCCGAGGCCACCAAGAAGGAGCTGGAGACGAAGGTGGCGCGGCTGGAGGCCGATCTCAAGGCGAGGGATGAAGAGCTTGCCGCGCTCCAGCGTGAGCGCGAGAAAGACGCTCTCGCCCATGGTGAGCTACAGGGTCAACTCGTCGAGAAGGGCAAGGAGCTGAGCGCCGCCAAGGACTCCAACGCTGATCTGGAGTTGAAGCTGGCCACCCTGACCGAGACACTGGACAGCGCCAAGGGGCAGGAGGCGGCTTTGGAGGAGAAGATCAAGGCCAACGAAGCGCTGCTGACGAGGGCCGCCGAGACCCAGAACACCTTCAGGGAGACGGTGGAGCTCTGGACAGAGGGCCTCGTGAACATCGCTGCAGTCATCGACGGGGAGCTGGTGCAGCTGGGGGTGGAGGATCTCGGATACTCCTCCGACGAGAACCTCCAACCCAGCGCCAAGCTCACCCTGTTCTTCAAGGGCGTGGCGATAGCCCTCCAGCAACTCCGGGAAAGGATCCCAAAGCAGCTGGCCGACGAGTCGCGCACGATCTGTGCCAGTGTTCTGCAAAAGGTGTTGGTGAAGGTGGCCTTCTGCAACCCAGGCCTCAACCTCACCAACGTCCTCAGGAAGCTGCCGGCAGATGCTGATCTGGAAGCGCTCAAGGCCCTTGTCACACCCATTGTGGACAGGGTGAATGAGGTCAAGAGGGTTGAGGGCGATCGTGTGGATTAGGCCGCCCGTTTCCTCCTTTTCCTGTCGCTGCTAGCCATGTTATAGAAACAATCTGTTAGAGCTGCGACAAGCTTATCTTGTAATAAACTTTATTTTGGGTAGTGATTGCTATGTTATTTCCTCTATTTGATTCCTTCCTTTGTATGTTTTTACCCTACACTTTTAGGGAACTTGTCGGCGCAGGTACCCTTGCCGCGAGCGCTGAGTGCGGAACATCAGTAGCCTGCTGGCGTGCCGCCGCCGACAAGAAACCTTGTCGCAACTAGTCGCAGCACACTTAAATTTTTGAGCGGACTCGAAACAAAGTAAGGCCGTAACTAGCTACGAGTTGGTTCCTCCGCGCACAGGTTTTCCATACAAAGCACGATCGTTCGAGGAAGATAACTTAAAAAAAATTTAAAACTAATTGCTCAAACTTTGGCAACTTAGCTTTTCCGTTGTTTGCTTCCCGGCAAGGGCGAAACTTTCTTGAACGACGCCCGGTCCACACCATTATCTTCTCCTTCCCCCCCGGCAAACTTGTGCGCGAGGGAACCTTCCTTCTCTTTGAGAAAAAGAAAGAAGAGAAAATAAAGATATGGAGCCTTATGGCTCGTTATCGCTTACCGAGGGTAGGTGCTGCACAAAGTGTCAGATAACACATGCAAAAGAATAGAAAGCATGAAATTGACAGGATGTGCGGAGCACACGAGCTTTATTTATGCACAGGGTCTGCGCCTGGCTTTGTACAAAGGATTACATGCAACGACGGGTTCCGGCAACCGCGCCTTACGGGTAAAACTTACGAAGATGCTCAATATTCCAGGAGTTGCTCACAGGAAAGCCATCTTCGGTCTCAAGGTGGACATCGCCAGGCCTAGTGACTCATTTCACCCGGTAAGGGCCTTCCCACTTCGGCGTCAACTTGTTGGAATTCTTGGCGGATTGAACACGCCGAAGAACAAGGTCGCCTTCCTCGAGACTTCTAGCATTAACTTTGCGGCTATGGTAGCGGCACAAAGCTTGCTGGTATCGAGCAGCTCGTACAACAGCCTAAAGACGATCTTCCTCAAGGAGCAGCGCGTCATCTTGTCGCAGCTGCTCTTGCTCAAGCTTGTCATAAGAGAGCACTCAAGGCGATCCGTATACGAGTTCTGTGGGGAGAACTACCTCTGCTCCATAGACTAGAGCGAAAGGTGTCTGGCCAGTGGCTCGATTTGGCGTCGTCCTGATCGACCAAAGAACCACCGGCAGCTCCTCAATCCAGTTTCTTCCGCACTTGTACAGCCTGTCGAAAGTCCTGGTCTTGAGCCCGCGCAGCACTTCAGCATTTGCCCTTTCCGCTTGACCGTTGCTTCTCGGGTGAGCAACAGAAGCAAAGCAGACCTTGGCGCC
This sequence comes from Triticum aestivum, assembly GCF_018294505.1. Lineage (NCBI taxonomy): Eukaryota > Viridiplantae > Streptophyta > Magnoliopsida > Poales > Poaceae > Triticum > Triticum aestivum. The sequence continues at coordinate 429,661,156 of NC_057795.1, read as the reverse complement.
AAGATCTTGGACGTACTGCATGAAGGTGCGGCTCGTGAACGGTGTGCCGTTGTCGGTGATGATCCGGTTAGGGACCCCGAAACGGCAAACAATCGACCTGAAGAACTTGACTGCTGACTGTGTTGTCACCTTCCTCACTGCTTCCACTTCCGGCCACTTTGTGAACTTGTCGATCGCAACGTACAAGTACTCAAAGCCCCTGACAGCTTGGGGAAAGGGGCCGAGTATGTCGAGCCCCCAGACCGAAAATGGCCAGGATAAAGGGATCGTCTGGAGAGCTTGAGCTGGCTGGTGTATCTGCTTGGAGTGGAACTGGCACGCTTCGCACTTGGTTACTTGTGCAGTTGCATCCTGGAGGGCTGTTGGCCAAAAGAAACCTTGCTGGAACGCCTTGCCGGCAAGCGCTCTTGCGCCAATGTGGTGACCACATATGCCTCCATGTATCTCCTCCAACAGCTTTTGTCCGTCTTCCCGGCAAACACACTTCAATTTCACACCGTTGAGTCTCCTTCTGTACAGTGCGTTGTCAACAAACTGGTACATACTTGACTGCTGGGCTACTCTTTCTGCTTCTTCTTGCTCTTCGGGAAGTTCTCTTGTCTGAAGGAAACGGACAATCTGCTGTGCCCATGCTGGAGTTTGTGGCTCGACAACAAGGACTAAAGGCACATCCTCTGCCGCGGGAACATCAGCTTCTACGGCAAGAACTTGTGGCTCTGCCGGAGCTTGACGTTCCCCGGCAAGCTTGCCGGAGCAAAACTTGTCGGGAGCGTCTGCTTCAACGAAACAAACCCTAGGGCTTGTCGGAGCAGACTGCTCCTCAGCACTCTTGGTGTTGATCCTGGGGATCTTCTTGGCGGCGGCTTCGGGGAGCTCTGCCGGAAAGTAGTCGCCAGAAATCAACTTCCTCTTCTTGCTCTGTCCAGTTGATGGCGTCACGGATGGTTGAGTCAGCTTGAGCACAAAGATCCCTAGTTCCACAGGTAACTTTAGTGCAGCGCACTTTGACAGGCCATCGGCAATGTCGTTCTCAGCTCTCGGAACATGCTCCATCTGTAGGCCGTCAAAGTGCTCTTCCAGCTTTCTCACTTCATCAACATAAGCTTCCATCAACGGAATCTGATAGTTCTTGTTTACTTGGCGGACGACAAGCTACGAGTCACCCCTGACAATGAGTTTCTTGATCCCAAGGTCAGCTGCGATCCTGAGACCGGCAAGCAAACCCTCATACTCTGCAGTATTGTTTGTTGCTTGCTCCCTGGGAAAGTGCATTTGGACCACGTACTTAAGGTGCTCTCCGGTGGGTGCGACAAGCAGCATGCCCGCACCGGTGCCTTGCAGCGAGAAGGCACCATCAAAGTACATCAGCCACTCTTTGCTTGCTTCCTTGACGGGGATGCTCGTTTCCAGAATTTCTTCATCTGGTGTTGGCGTCCACTCTGCTACGAATTCTGCCAATGCTCTGCTCTGGATAGTTGAAGTGCTCTCAAACTTGAGGCCAAAGCTTGACAGTTCCAGTGCCCACTCGACAATCCTGCCCGTTGCTTCTGGATTCTGCAGTATCCTCTTCAGCGGAAAGCGAGTGACAGCTCTGATCTCATGTGCCTAGAAGTAATGGTGCAGCTTTCTCGAGGCCATGAGAAGGCCGAAAAGCAACTTCTGCACACCAGAGTACCTCGATCTAGCCCCCTGCAGAAGGGAACTGACAAAGTAAACTGGGCGCTGCACCATTTTCTTCTGCACCTCTCCACACGCCTGCGCAGATTCGTCCTTGTCGGAACCAGAGCTTGCCGGTGAAGCCCCCTGCTTGTCGTTGGATGCACTTGCCGTGGTTGCTGGCTCATCATCCACCTCCCTCTCCGCCACTAACGCAGCACTAACCACTTGATTGGTTGCCGCTAGATACAGCAGCAACTTCTCTTGCGGCCTAGGTGCGACAAGTGTTGGAGTGGAGGACAGGTATCTCTTCAAGTCCTGCAGCGCAACCTCCGCTTCTGGAGTCCATTTCATTGGACCTGCCTTTTTCAATATTTTGAAAAATGGCAAGGCACGCTCAGCAGATCTAGAGATAAACCTGCTGAGAGCAGCCACACAACCGGCAAGCCTTCGTACATCCTTGACGCGCTTCGGTGCTTCAATCTGCTCTATGGCTTTGATCTTGTCGGGATTGGCTTCAATCCCCCGTTGAGACACGAAGAACCCGAGAAGCTTGCCGGAAGGGACTCCAAACACGCACTTCTCGGGGTTGAGCTTGAGGTTGATCTTGCGCAGATTTGCAAAGGTCTCGTCCCAATCTTGGATCAGAGTTGCCTTGTCCTTGCTCTTGACCACTATGTCATCCATGTAGGCTTCTACATTTATGTGCATCTGTGGCTCAAAAGCGTCATGGACTGCCCTTGCAAATGTTGAACCGGCATTCTTCAAACCGAAAGGCATCCATACAAAACAGTACATGCCACACAGAGTGATAAATGCGGTCTTCTCCTCATCCTCTTCTGCCATGAAGATCTGATGGTATCCTGAATATGCGTCAAGAAATGAAAGCAAATCACATCCAGCTGTGGAGTCGACAATCTGGTCAATGCGCGGCAAGGGAAATGGGTCTTTGGGACAAGCTTTATTAACATCGGTGAAATCGATACAAAGCCTCCATTTCCCGTTTGCCTTGCGCACGACCACAGGATTGGCCAACCACGTGGGATGGAGTACTCCTCTGACAAGGCCTACTGCTTCCAACTTCTTGATCTCTTCCGCAATGAATTCTTGGCGCTCCACTGCTTGCTTCCTGACTTTCTGCTTGACGGGCCGCGCGTGAGGACAGACGGCAAGGTGGTGCTCAATTACTTTCCTGGGAACACCGGGGATGTCAGACGGTTGCCACGCAAACACGTCGACATTCGCCCGCAGGAAAGCAACGAGCGCACTTTCCTATTTAGGGTCGAGCGTGGCACCGATGGTGAAGGTACCACCAGTGCCGTCCTCCTTGGTGGACACCTTCTTGGTTTCTGGCGGAGCTGCCATTGCCTTCTTACACTTGCCGATGGAGCTCGATGGTGCGTCCTCGACGGTAGCGCCGCACTCCGAAGAAGTGCGCTTGCCGGAGTGGGCATCAGAGCTCTTGCCGGACTTGGTATTCTTCTTCCCCCCGGGAGCTTCAGCGGCAAGTGTCTTGCGATCTGCTGCGGCTGCTGCATCCCGGTAAATCTTGTCGGCGCAGATAAGAGCATCCTTCTTGTCGCCGGGGACAGAGATGATACTTATCGGGCCTGGCATCTTCAGTACGTTGTATGCATAGTGAGAGGCTGCCATGAACTTGGCGAGCGCTGGACGGCCGAGTATCCCATTGTAAGGCAACGGGAAATCAGCAACGTCAAAGGTGACCCTCTCAGTCCTGAAGTTCAGCTCGCTGCCAAATGTTACTGGCAACGTGATCTTTCCCTTCGGCTTGCTCTTTCCCGGATTGATTCCTTGGAATGTGCCGGTCTCTTCGAGCTCGCTGTCAGGGATCTGGAGTTTCTGAAGCACTGCGGAGGAGATCAGGTTCAAGCCGGCCCCGCCGTCAACTAGCATCTTAGTGACCTTGAGGTTGCAGATAGTTGGTGAGACCAACATCGGCAAGCACCCGACCGCAGTTATGCGATCAGGGTGGTCCTCAATATCAAAGATGATAGGCGTGCTGGACCACTTCAGAGGCTTGCGTGACTTGATGGGTGGTTCTGCCGCATTGACTTCCCGCACCCACTGTTTGAGTTGGCGGTGTGAAGTATGCAGAGAAGCACCGCCGTCAACGCACAGGACCTCTGTAGCTTTCTGAAACTCCTTCTCATCGGCCTCATCATCCTCCATATCTTCATCATCGTCTTCGTCTTCATCCTTGTCGCGGCCACGGGGAGGTCTATCTCCTTGCCGCTGCTTGGCCTTGCCGCGGCGTCCCCCCCTGCCGGGACGTTTCTTGCCAGCTCCACCAGCACCTTCCTGGGCCTTCTCCTTGTCGCGTCGCTCGTACTCAGCCTTCTACATCTCAACAAGCTGCTCAACCTTCTTGCAACTCTGGAGGTCATGGCCCTTGGTGCGGTGGATCTTGCAGTACTGCTTGCCGGAGCCGTCCTGCTTGTCGGCGGCCGCCACGGCCTCCTCGCCGGAACCACTAGCTTTGGCTGTCTTGGCGCCACCTCCATTGCCGGACTGCTCGACAACAAGCACATCTTAGCCTTTCCTCCTTCTGTTGTTCCGCCGCCGGCCTTTCCTTGCCGGGGCGGCATCCTCACTGTCAGATCCTCCTGCTCCTACATTCTCTCCGGGGAATTTCCTCCCTTCTTCAGCACGTGCACACTTGTCGGCCAGGGCATATAGCTCACTGACGTCCCTGATCTTGCTCATCACCATCTCCTCCCGCATCCTGTGGTTTCGCACGTTCTGATGGAACGCGCTGATGACCGCGGCGGGGTGGACATCTGGGATGTTGTGCTATACTTGGCTGAACCTCTGAATATACTTGCGCAAGGACTCTCCTTCCTTCTGGGCGAGTAGATGAAGATCGCTCTCTTGGCCAGGAGGTTTGTGGCCGCCTGTGAAAGCGCCCACAAACTGATGGCAAAGATCTGCCCAAGAGGATATGGAGTTGTCTGGCAAGTGCATGAGCCAGGATCTGACATTGGGCTTGAGTACCAGCGGGAAGTAGTTGGCAAGGATCTTGTCGTCTCGCCCCCCGGCAGCCTGCACCGCGATGGTGTAGATGCTGAGGAACTCCGACGGGTGCGTCCTGCCATCGTACTTCTCCGGTACGTCTGGTTTGAAGTTCTTTGTACTGGGCCACTGGACTCGCCGCAGCTCATGAGTAAACGCAGGGCAACCTACCGCGTACGGCAAGTCGCATGGTTCCCCTGGCGCATGCATGTCGACAGTGGGCCCAGCGTGCTGGTCTGATTGATGCCGCGCTTCTCTTCGACGCTCGATGCGAGTACGAGCGTCCTCTTGTTGTCGTTCGTGGAGAACTTGGCGCTGATCGCGACGGGCTCGTGGATCTGATGACGCAGTGGAGTCGTCGTCGAGGGGGATCCGGCGAGTCGGCGATCTTGGCCTTCGGGGTGGAGAATGCACGGTGGTCGCACCCCCACCGGTCTTGTCGCCGCCAGCTTGTGCCTGGCAATCTTGCCGTGGCTGTGATGTACCCGGCTACCGTGGAGTGTCTCTGTTGGCGAAGCCGACGAGACTCTTAATGGTGGCCCTCCATTCGTCGATTTTGTCTGCCACTAGCGGGTAATCTAGGAGCAGTTGGGCTCGGGCCAACGCTTCTTCTGGGGTCTTCGGTGGCGGTGGCGAATGGTGCGAGGAGCGGGATATGCTCGGACTTCCAACTGGGTTGGAAGGAGCAGTACCCCGTCCAGGCGACCGTGCCTCACTCGTGCCAGCATGTTGGCGGGCATGCTGGTCTTGAGCGCCATGAGATCCGCCAGCCTGGCCTTGGTCTAGAGCGCGTATGGTACTGCGAGTACCATGACGCTGTCGGTCCCGCGCCTCCTGGGACGGGCGTGGTGCATGTACGGACGCCGAGGTTTGCAGGGCCTTGTCCTTGGACCTGGCAGCACCGTGAGCTCCCTCGTCGATGTCCGTTCCTCCGCCGGCGTCCACCCCACCGCCCGTCTGCTCCGGTGGCGGTGGGATCAACGCGGACGGACCAGCTGCCTCCGAAGCCTTCTTCTTCGGCGGCATGTCGATGATGATGATGAAGGTCTGGCTCGTGTGAACGCCGGATCAGGTTCACACAACCTCAACGCCCCCTACCTGGCCGCCAAAGATGTCGTGGGAACGAACACCATATGGGGCAGGGCCCCTTTTCGGTCCGGCGGGGGGGGGGGGGGGGCGAGGATCGCACGAAGAGTAGATCGAGGCGAGGCACACGAGCAACTTTTAACCCCAGCTTCGGAAGCTCTCTCGGAAAGATAATACTCCTACTGCTGCTTTGTAATTGTATTCTGTTCTTGCTTGAGAATGTGAGTGTCTATAGTTTTCGAATGCTTCGAACCCCCCCCCTACGTTGCGCATGGGCCTCCTTTTATACGCTAAAGGGGTCACCGACAGGTGGCAACGTAGCGAGGGCAAAAATGTAAAAGATGTGGTTGGTGCACCTACTTGTACAGTGTACCCTACCTAACTCTGACGGCAGGGGACAAAGGCATTAAATGCCCATCCGCGTCGCCCAAACAGTGCAGAAAAGCGACCGTTAGGGGCGCCACTGCTTGCCACGATGGCCATCTTGTCATCTCCGCTTGCCACCGCGTACCCCTGGCTGCACAGGCTCCCGCCACACGCCCCTGGGGAGGCCCTAGGGCGACACGTTGGTGGATGCGCTGGAGCGCGGGTACAGAGTGGCAGTTTCCCCCGGCAAGCGCCTTGCCGGGGTCGTCGTCTTGTCGGGTCCGGAAGCTTGTCGCTCGCCGGGTCTTGCCGGGACGCGCGGCGCGTCGCGGCAAGTTTCTTGAGGTGCCGTGGTTGGCCTTCTCGGCAAGCTTCTCTTGCCGGGGCCTTGTCTCTTCCCGGCAAGCTCCTCTTGCCGAGGCCTTGTCTTCTCGGCTTGAATACTTTGTTCTTGAATGGCTCCAATATGAACCATGGAGGACCTTGGCGGTCACCCGGCAAGCCTTGCCGCGGGGCGCTGCGACTGCCCGTGCACAAGTTCGGAATACTAGGGTACCCTTACTCTAGTACACCGACAAGCACCATCTCCTCTCAAAACCCTAGTTCATCTCTTGTATCCAATCCTGTATCAAAACCACAAATCGGTACCTGTGGGTTGCTAGTAGTGTTGATTACTCCTTGTAGTTGATGCTAATTGGTTTACTTGGTGGAGGATCATATGTTCAGATCCTTAATGCATAATATTACTCCTCTGATTATGAACACGAATATGCTTTGTGAGTAGTTACGTTTGTTCCTGAGGACATGGGTGAAGTCTTGCTATTAGTAGTCATGTGAATTTGGTATTTGTTCGATATTCTGATGAGATGTATGTTGTCTTTCCTCTAGTGGTGTTATGTGAACGTTGACTACATGACACTTCACCATTATTTGGGCCTAGAGGAAGGCATTCAGAAGTAATAAGTAGATGATGGGTTGCTAGAGTGACAGAAGCTTAAACCCTAATTTATGCGTTGCTTCGTTAGGGGCTGATTTGGATCCATATGTTTAATGTTGTGGTTAGGTTTACCTTAATACTTCTTTTGTAGTTGCGGATGCTTGCAATAGGGGTTAATCATAAGCGGGATGCTTGTCCAAGTAAGGGCAATACCCAAGCACCGGTCCACCCACATATCAAATTATCAAAGTACCGAACGCAAATCATATGAGCGTGATGAGAACTAGCTTGATGATAATTCCCATGTGTCCTCGGGAGATCTTTTCTCATTATAAGAAATTGTCCAGGCTTATCCTTTGCTACAAAAAGGATTGGGCCATCTTGCTGCACTTTATTTACTTTCATTGCTTGTTACTCGTTACAATTTATCTTATCACAAAACTATCTATTACCTACAATTACAGTGCTTGCAGAGAAAACCTTACTGAAAACCGCTTATCATTTCCTTCTGCTCCTCGTTGGGTTCGACACTCTTACTAAGGACTACGATATATCCCCTACACTTGTGGGTCATCGGATCCATGTATGAGAACAAAGTATGGACTTTGGTGGATTTGCCCGATGATCGGTGACCCATAGAGAATAAATGGATCTTCAAGAAGAAGACTAACACTGATGGTAATGTTACTGTCTATAAAGCTCGACTTGTTGCAAATGGTTTTCAACAAGTTCAAGGAGTTGACTATGATGAGAATTTCTCATCCCTAGCGATGCTTAAGTCTGTCTGAATCATGTTAGCAATTGCCACATTTAATGACTATGAAATGTGGCAAATGGACATCAAAACTGCATTCCTTAATGGATTTCTTAAAGAAGAGTTGTATATGATGCAACCAGAAGGTTTTGTCGATCCTAAAGGTGTTGACAAAGTGCGCAAGCTCCAGCGATCCATTTATGGACTGGTGCAAGCATCTCAGAGTTGGAATATACGCTTTGATGAGGTGATCAAAGCATATGGTTTTATACAGACTTTCGGAGAAGCCTGTATTTACAAGAAAGTGAGTGGGAGCTCTATAGCTTTTCTAATATTATATGTGGATGACATATTGTTGATTGGAAATGATATAGAATTTCTGGATAGCATAAAATTATACTTGAATAAAAGTTTTTCAATGAAAGACCTCGGTGAAGCTCCTTATATATTGGGCAACAAGATCTATAGAGATAGATCAAGACGCTTAATAGGACTTTCACAAAGCACATACCTTGATAAAGTTTTGAAGAAGTTTAAAATGTATCAGTCAAAGAAAGGGTTCTTGTCTGTGTTACAAGGTGTGAAGTTGAGTCAGACTCAATGCCCGACCACTGCAGAAGATAGAGAGAAAATGAAAGTCATTCCCTATGCATCAGCCATAGGTTCTATCATGTATGCTATGTTGTGTGGATATATAGACAAAACACCGTGTCCCTAGTATGCTTCTACTTGACTAGCTCGTTAATCAAAGATGGTTAAGTTTCCTAGCCATAGACATGCGTTGTCATTTGATGAATAGGATCACATCATTAGGAGAATGATGTGATGGACAAGACCCATCCGTTAGCTTAGCATAATGATTGTTCAATTTTATTGCTACTGCTTTCTTCATGTCAAATACATATTCCTCCGACTATGAGATTATGCAACTCCCGGATACCGGAGGAATGCCTTGTGTGCTATCAAACATCATAACATAACTGGGTAATTATAAAGATGCTCTATAGGTATCTCTGAAGGTGTATGTTGGGTTGGCATAGATAGAGATTAGGATTTGTCATTACAAGTATCGGAGATGTATCTCTGGGCCCTCTCGGTAATGCACATCATAAGAAGCCTTGCAAGCAATGTGACTAATGAGTTAGTTGCGGGATGATGCATTATGTAACGAGAAAGAGACTTGCCGGTAATGAGATTGAACTAGGTATGAAGATACCGACACTCGAATATCAGGCAAGTAACATACCAATGAAAAAGGGAATAACGTATGTTGTCATAACTGTTCGACCGATAAAGATCTTCATAAAATATGTGGGAGCCAATATGGGCATCTAGGTTCTGCTATTGGTTATTGACCGGAGAGGTGTCTCGGTCATGTCTACATAGTTCTCTAATCCGTAGGGTCCGCATGCTTAACGTTCGATGACGATTTTGTATTATATGAGTTATGTGATTTGGTGACCAAATGTTGTTCAGAATCCCGAATGAGATCATGGACACGACGAGCAGTCTCTACATGGTCGAGAGGTAAATATTCATATATAGGATGATAGTATTTGAACACCGGAAGTGTTCCAGGGGTACCGGGTACGTATCGGGTCACCGGAAGGGGTTCCGGGCAACCCCCGGCAAACTACGTGGGCCTAATGGGCCAAGAGGGGGACAAACAAGCCCCTAAGGGGCTGGTGTGCTCCCATGTAGGCCTAATTGGGGGGGGGACGAAAGGAGGGAAGGGAGAAGGAAAGGGGAGGATTCGGTCTCGCCCTTCCCTTCTCTCCCCCCTCTCTTTCCTTCCCCCTCCGACACTTATGGAAGGGGGGAAAGCCGACTTGTGGGAGGCGTCCAAGTAGGAGTACTCCTACTTGGGGCGCCCCTTGCTGCCCCTCTCCCTCTCCCACCTATATATATGTGGGGGGCACCGCTAGAACGCATATCATTGATTCCTAGCCGTGTGCGGCACCCACCTCCACAGTTTACGCCTCTGGTCATATTAATGTAATGCTTAGGTGAAGCCCTACGTGGATCACTTCACCATCACTGTCACCACGCTGTCGTGCTGACGCAACTCTCCCTCGACACTTTGCTGGATCAAGAGTTTGAGGGACGTCATTGAGCTGAACGTGTGTAGAACTCGGAGGTGTCGTACATTTGGTGCTTGATCGGTCGGAACAAGAAGTTCGACTACATCAACTGCATTAACAAACACTTCCGCTTTCGGTCTACGAGGGTACGTGGACACACTCTCCCCCTCACATTGATATGCATCTCCTAGATATATCTTGCGTGAGCATAGGAATTTTTTTGAAATTGCACACTACGTTTCCCAACAAGGAGTCCTTGTCTTGAACGTCAAGGCTTCGTGATTTTCCTTGTAGATCGTCATGAGCCTCCTAGAGATGGCCTGATCGTGAACCACCATGGGGTTTCTCAGCCTAGCCCTCCTGGCCAGGAGATGATGTGGTGAGTGACCCTTAATCCAGGACACCATCAGTAGCCCATGAACTGGGCTTCAAGTTGGGGACGCTCCTTGATCCTTCTGAACTGGTCTTCCTCTTTGGTCACCAGTCTTGAAAACTAGTTCAACATATCTTCCTAGCTTCGACCTTGAGACACTAAAGTGTATCCGAAGAGTTTACATGTCAACCATTGCTACTTATTACATGGTTGGCACCATGCTTACTTGGTAGAAGAAGAGGTAGCTCGTCGCCTTTGTTGATGGTATTGAGTGGCTTACGTACAGTTACAGTTCTGGACAAAATGATGCACCATATGTGCCACTAGTCCATGCCTTAAGCAAGACCAACATTCATAAAAAATACATTGTTAGAATTATATCTAGTTTCATATTTTTCATACGTTCTTTTAAATTAATTAAAGTGCTTACGATGTGTTCTTGAAAAAGGTGCTTCCAAGATGTGTTTTGCCTGAGGTGATGGATGGCCATGGTGAGATGACATTTATCTGCCACGTTAAGACCAATTTCAGAGACACCTATTCAATTGCAGCCCTACCAAATGGACATGTCCTAGTTAATGGATGGAAGAGAATACTAAAGGAGTTGGCCCCAAAAATTGGAGATTAATGGATCTATGTGCTCAAGAATAGAGGTGCAAGAGTTTTTCTATTCTTCACATCTATGCTGAAAGGAGGGGATTATCCAGTAGTTGTCAATGACCTTTTGAGTCATAATATCTATTAACTATAGACCGCATTTTAGGCTAGTATCTACCGTCTTGGAATGATGAACATAAGGGTTAAATTATGTGACGTTTAGTCATGATCAATACTAACTGCTAGGATGAGGTAGAAAATGCATGCACGTAATGATGTGTATCAATGTAGTGTATTGCAATTCTTATCGGTATCAATGTAATATTGCAACCTACTGCAATATCTTATATATATATATAGATATCAATGCATTATGTGCAAAATGCTGCCATGGTAGGTTTATTTTTAAATTTACCTCAGCAGGCTATTTAGTGGCGGCCCTTTAAAAAGCCCGCCAGTAGTAGATATTATGCATCCGCCACTACCAGTGGCAGACAGCGTGCAAGCCACTGATGCCATATTAGCAGTGGTGGAAAGTTAGTGGCAAGCGCCCTCCACATCAAAGCCCACCACTAGTAGACATTATGCATCCGCCACTACTAGCTTGTTTTGCAGTAGTGATGGTGGTTGCCAAGGTAGCTCATTGCTCTCCTATTCATTAAGCAGCATGACAAACATATAAGGTTGATGGTGGTAAAGGAGTGGAGGAGAGAGGTTGGTGAAGATATAAGGCCAACTCCAACCCGCTGACGCATTTGGTTCGCGCATGTTTGTTTAGGCCAAAATGGACAAAAGTGATGGCCCAACATGCCGACACAACCGCAAATATAGGGGATCAATCGTTGTACTTTCGATAAGTAAGAGTATCGAGTCCAATGAGGAGCAAAAGAAAATGACAAGCAGTTTCCAATAAGGTATTTTCTGCAAGCACTAAAAATATCGGTAACAAATAGTCTGATAGCAAGACAATTCGTAACAAGTGACAAGTAGCAATAGTAACAAAGATGTAGCAAGTTAGCCCAATCCTTTTTATAGCAAAGGACATGCCGAAACTTTCTCTTATAGAAAACAAAGCATTCTTGAGGACACATGGGAATTCATCTAGTCACTTTCATCATGTTTATCTAATTCATGTTCGCTACTTTGATAATTTGGTATCTAGGTGGACCGGTGCTTGGGTGTTGTTATCACTTGAACAAGCCTCCCACTTAAGTTTACCCCCTCTCACAAGCATCCACAGCTATGAAAGAAGAATTAAGATAAATCTAACCATAGCATGAAACATATGGATCCAAATTAGCCCCTTGTGGAATAGCGCATAAACTAGGGTTTAAGCTTCTGTCACTCTAGCAACCCATCATCCAATTACTACTCCACAATGCCTTTGCTTAGGCCAAACTATGGTGAAGTGTCATGTAGTCGACGTTCACATGACACTACTAAAGGAAGCAACAACATACATATCATCAAAATATCAAACGAATACCAAATTCATATGATTACTTATAATCGGACTTCCCCCATATCCTCAAGAACAAAAGCAACTACTCACAAATCATATTCGAGTTCAAGATCAAAGGAGTATTGAATATCATTAAGGATCTGAACATATAATCTTCCACCAAATAAACCAACTAGCATCAACTACAAGATGTAATCAACACTACTAGCAACCCATAGGTACCAATATGAGATTTTGAGACAAAGATTGAATACAAGAGAAGAACTAGGGTTTGAGATGAGATGACGAAAATGTTGATGAAGATTGGTTCTCTCATGATGAGAGGGTTGTTGGCGATGTCGATGGCTGATGACCTACAAGTGTAGGGGATCAATCGTAGTCCTTTCAAGAAGTAAGAGTGTTGAACCCAACGAGGAGCAGAAGGAAATGACAAGCGGTTTTCAGCAAGGTATTTTCTGCAAGCACTGAAATTATAGGTAACAAGTAGTTTGATAGCAACGTAATTTTTAAAAAGTAACAAGGAACAATAGTAACAATAAGTGCAGCAAGGTAGCTGATACGTCTCCAACGTATCTATAATTTTTAATTGTTCCATGCTGTTATATTATCATTCTTGGATGTTTTATATTCATTTTAGAGCAACTTTATATCATTTTTTGGGACTAACCTATTGACATAGTGCCTAGTGCGAGTTGTTGTTGTTTTTCTTGTTTTTTACTTTGCAGAATATCAGTACCAAACGGAGTCCAAATGCAGAGAAACTTTTTGGAGATTTTTTATGGACCAGAAGACACCGTGTGGGCCAAGAAAGTACCAGAGTGGAGTCCTGTAGTGAGCAAAACCCACAAGGGCGCGCCCAGGAGGGTTGTGCCCCTCACTGAGCCCCCCTCACCACCTCTTTGCCCTATAAGTTCCCAAATATTCCAGAAACCCTAGGGGAGTTGACGTAAAACAATTCCAGCCACCGCAAGTTCCAGAACCATGAGATCCAATCTAACACCATCATGGAGGGGTTCATCATTCTCATTGGTGCCTCTCCGATGATGCGTGAGTAGTACACCATAGACCTAAGGGTCCGTAGGCATTAGCTAGATGGATTCCTCTCTCTCTCTCTTTTGATTCACAATACAATGGTCTCTTGGAGATCTATTTGATGTAACTCCTTTTGCGGTGTGTTTGTGGGATCTGATGAACTTTGAGTTTATGATCAGATCTATATCCATGAATATCATTTGAATCTTCTTTGATCTCTTATATGCATGATTATTTATAGCCTCGTATTTCTTCTTTGAATCTTTGGTTTAGTTAGGCCAACTAGATCAATTTTTCTTGCCATGGGAAGAGGTGTTTTGTGATGGATTCGATCTTACGGTGTTGTTTCCCAGTGACAAAAGGGGCAAAAAGACACACATGTATCGTTGCTATTAAGGATAACAAGATGGGGAACTATTCCTACATGAATAGATCTCGTCTACATCATGTCATCGTTCTTATTGCATTACTCTGTTTCTCTAGGAACTTAATACACTAGATGCATGCTGGATAGCGGTCGATGTGTGGAGTAATAGTAGTAGCTGCAGGCAGGAGTTGGCCTACTAATTTTGGACATGATGCCTATATATTGATCATTCCTTGGATAGTCATAATTATTCGATCTTCTATCAATTGCCAAACAGTAATTTGTTCACCCACTGTGTGTTATTTCTTGAGAGAAGCCACTAGTGAAATCTACGGCCCCTGGATCTATTATTTATCATATTTGCTTTGAGATCTATTTTTATTTGCTTTTATTTTCAGATCTGTTATTCCAAAAACCCAAAAATACCTTGCTGCACTTTTTATTACTTATTTTATTTTGCGTTTTATCAAGAGCTATTTATCCAGTCTACCACGAATTTATCTATCTTTTTACCATGGAGGGATTGTGACAACCCCTCTTACGCGTCGGGTTGCAAATATTTGTTCTTTGTGTGTAGGTACCGTTTACATATTGTTGCTTGGTTCTCCTACTGGATTGATTCCTTGGTTTCATAACTGAGGGAAATACCTACAGTAGCTATACTGCATCATCCCTTCCTCTTTGGGGAAATACCAACGCAGTTTCAAGCGACATCAGTAGCCCAATCCTTTTTGTAGCAAAGGAAAGGCGGGAACGGTCTCTTATAATAAGTAAAACATTCTTGAGGACACACAAGAATTTCATCTAGTCACTTTCATCATGTTGGTTTGATTCGGGTTCGCTAATTTGATAATTTGATATGTGGGTGGACCGGTGCTTGGGTGTTGTTCTTACTTGAACAAGCCTCCCACCTATGATTAACCTCTCTAGCAAGCATCCGCAACTACGAAAGAAGAATTAAGATAACACCTAACCATAACATTAAACATATGGATCCAAATCAGCCTCTTAAGGAATAGCGCATAAACTAAGTTTAAGCTTATGTTACTCTAGTAACCGATCATCTAATAACTACTACACAATGCATTCCCTTAGGCCCAAATATGGTGAAGTGTCATGTATTTGACGTTCACATAACACAACTAAAGGAATCACAACATACACATCATCAAAATATCGAACAAATATCAAATTCACATGATTACTTATGACAAGATTTCTCCCATGTCCTCAAGAACAAAAGCAACTACTCACAAATCAGATTCATGCTCAAGATCAGAGGAGTAATAAATAGCATAATGAATCTGAACATATAATCTTCCACCAAATAAACCATCTAGCATCAACTACAAGATGTAATCAACACTACGAGTCACCCACACGTACCAATTTGAGGTTTTGATACAAAGACTGAACACAAGATATGAACTAGGGTTTGAGATGAGATGATACTATTGAACAAGCTGATGAAGATTGGCCTCCCCAAGATGAGAGGGCTGTTTATGATGACGATGGCTTTGATTTCCCCCTCCCAGAGGGAAGTTCCCCCGGCGGAATCGCTCCACCGGAGGGCAAAAGTGCTATTGCCCAAGTTCCGCCTCGAGACAGTGGCGCTCCGTCCCGAAAGTCTTCTCCTTATTATTTTTTAGGGAAAATGGACTTATATACCAGAAGATGGGTACCGGAGGCTGACCAGGGGCCCCACTACCCACCAAAGCACGCCAGGGGGGTAGGCGTGCCCTGGTTCCTAGTGGGCACCTGGGTGGCCCTCCCTGGTATTTTTTCGCCAATATTTTATATATATTCCAGAATAAATCTCTGTAAAATTTCAACTCATTTGGAGATGTGCAGAATAGGTATCTCTGACATAGCTTTTTCAGGTCCAGAATTCAGTTGCAGGTAATCTCCCTCTTTCTGTAAACCTTGCATATTATGAGAGAAAAGGCATTAGAATTACTCCACAAAGTGTTATATTGAAATAAAACACTATAAATAACAGTAGGAAAACATGATGCAAATGGGCGTATCAATGGCTTCGATTTCCCCTCCCGAAGGGAAGTATCCCCGGGGGAATCACTCTACTGGAGAGCAAAAGTGCTCCTGTCCAGGTTTCGCCTTGAGATGGTAGCGCTTCGTCCCAAAACCTTCCTCTTGATTTTTCTAAGTCAAATGACACCTTATAGCAGAAGATGGGCTTCAAAGGCTTGCTAGGGCCCCCAAAAGTCCAGGAGCGCCCCCCCCCCAGTCTTTTGGCTACCTGGTGAGTCCCCCTATGGTAATACTTTTGCCAGTATTTTTTATATATTCCAAAATAATTCTTTGTGAAATTTCAGCTCAATTGGAGTTGTCCGGAATAGGTAGCTCTGATATAGCTTTTTCAGGTCCAGAATTCCAGCTGCCGGCAATCTCCCTCTTCGTGCAAATCTTGCAATTTAAGAGAGAAGAGACATTAGAATTGCATCACAAAGTGTCATAATGATTAAAAACATTATAAATAACAATAGGAAAACATGATACAAAATGGACGTACCAACTCCCCCAAGCTTAGAACGTGCTTGTCGTCAAGCGAAAGCCGATATCGATAATCATGATCACATGTTTTTAGAGAGAGGTGTCGTAAAAAAATAAATACAGACATAGTAGCATCATGATCATTATCACATCAGCAATATATGTGTTATCATAAAACTTCTCATGATCAAGTAACAATTCATCACAATAACAAAGTATAAAGCATAAACTTTCTTGAAAACTAACAAGCCATGTTCTCAGGAAACAAAGCAAATAATCCATCATATTCACGGGAAGGGTCTCATGTAGGAGCCTTTGTGTAGCAAGTCCACATACTCAATTATCATTAGTCTTCTATGATTACCAACACCTCACGACATATATATGGAGCAAAAGTTTCAGTCAAACACATAGAAAGATAGGGGCTTATAGTTTCGGCTCCCAACTCATTTACCTCAACGGTAATGTCAATAATAATAACTAGATGATACCCCGCGCGTTGCTGCAGGAATTTATAGTAATAAATTATCAAGAATAAAATTAGAATACATGATAATAATACCCACTTGACACACAAACACATTCTCTTCCTATGAATGGTAACAAACCTAGCAACAAATGAGGGTCGCTGCACATTATGGTGAGCCAGTATGTAAATGAGTGTTGCATTTAAGCACGCATGACAACAAATTAGAACTATTTAAAATGTAGGGTTATTCAAAAGAAATATGGATTAACAAACTCTCAATGTCATATTTATTGGTGTCTTGACCCAGTACATTGCACATTTCCATAATAGAAACTCACTTGGCAAAAAAAGCTTGTTTGTACCAGTTATAGAAATGTTGTTGGCAAAGTCTTCAAACTCCTTTTTCCTAAATACCTTCATGTAGCAAACATAGTGGTATAATTCATAGCTTTAGACGGCAACTTCCCTGAAATAGGCTATCAATCCTATGGACAGATTCAAGAAAACACACTGAGATTTCGTAGCAGAGACAATTGGAATTCCAATCACCCATGGGAACAATTCAAATAGCTATTACAACCGGTAACCAATTAATGGCTTTCCCAATACCTTTGATGTGACCTGCATAGCAAGCCAAAGAAACATTAGAAATGGGACAACATTCGATTGTCCCCAAGATGGGTGAAGATATACTACTAATATCTTATCTAATCACAAAAATGATATCAAGCCAGTGTTATAAATACCATGAAATGAAATGATACATCAGACAGAAAAACAAAACATGCTTGAGATCTTAACCGGCTAATTCGATTCCATTTATAGATATAAGCAATCAAATAGGTGCCTGCGAAGTTTTGCTGCAAGTACTTACACACCTGTAGCATGGCAAAAGTACACATCCTGTCCTGCAGGTTTCCATTGTGGCAAACACTTGATGTCAAGGACGGAAAAGGCAAAAGACACACTTGCACATTTCTATTAGCAATATCAAATGTGATGAAAAAATTCACGGGCCAAATGCGTCTAAAGTTAATGCCAGTAGGAAGAAATTGTTAAGAGAATGAATAGCAAGAAATTTTAACCATCTGAGTGCAAAATAATGTGAAAAATAAAAAATCATATAAATTGGACCTACCTTCCTTAACAATTGCCAAAGACATCTGAAATGTAAATCCTGTGGCTAGTAAACTGATTCGTAAGCCATCTCTGCCCATTTTTTAATCAGAATGATTCATAGTTCTCAGCAAGAATAGCTCAACCCAGAGGGACAGCTCCGCCTCCCCCCAGGGGGGCTGCGCCGCCTCCGCACCGGGCGCCGTCTCCGACTTCGGCTGGGGCGATGGCCCCGTTCACGCCTTGGGCGCCTGCTCCGCCTCGGGGGCCGATGCCTCCGCCACCACCTGTTTCTGGGCCACAGCCGGCACCGGCGCCGGCTTCTAGGATAGAAACGCCGCCGGCACAACGACCATGGCCGAGGCAAATGGCGGGAGGCCCGGGCGTTGTTGCTCAGGGTTCCACCGGCCTTGGGACGGGTGCGTCGGCGGGAGATGACTGTAACCCCCCGCGCCATCAGTGGGGCGATGACGGATATGACGCTTATGGGACTGGTCTGCACAGGGGTTCTTCCTCAACCGAAGGGGGCCGTGGTTATGCTTGGGTGGACAATGGCAGTAATAACAAGGGTTTCCAAGGACCGACCAGAAATTTCGTCGAGGGCGCGCCCGGTCCTAACAACCGTGCTTTCCGAGGACGCTTTCGTGGAGGTCGGGGCGGGAACCGGAGGCAACAACAGCCTCGGTATGCAAGGACTGCTACAGTGACGGAGGTAGCGGAGGGTGCATCGGATTTACCCTAGGTGGCGGTGGAGACGGTGCAGGCTTTGGCTGCAGTTTCGCTGCCTGAGCCTATGCAGACTGGCGATTCTGCTTCTGAGCATGGTTCGGACAAGGCCGAGAGTGACAAGTTGTCCAAGTGGGCGGCTAAGAAGAAGAAGCTCACTTGTTTCCGTTGTGGGGAACCGGGTCACTTTTTGGTTCAGTGTACTGCGGAGTTATGTGATCTGTGCCGAAAGCCTAAACACACTGCGGCCGACTGTCCTCTTATGTTGGGGCCAAAACCATCCGTTCAGATATACGGAGTGTGTTGTTCGGAGTTGATGTTTTTGAGTCTCCGTCTGCAGAGCCTTCTGCGCCCATAGTGGAAACGTCCTTCCCCGTTGTGGTGAAGGTGGTTCACGGGCCTTTGACCGAAGCACAGATAATTCAACAGTTGAGAGAGCTAGCTCCGGGTAATTTTAAGTGGTCCTTACTTAAGCTCTCCATAACTCTTATAAAGTGGATTTCTCGTCTAAGGAGGATCAGGTCAGGATTCTCAAGTTTGGTATGAGCAGGGTCACAGGTACTAGCTTTGTGCTGGAATTCGATGAGTGGAAAAAGAAAGAGCCACAGGGCACGCCTTTAACTCAGATTTGGGTTCGTTTCTCTGGTGCCCCGTCTGCTCCTTTGGACAGCTTCTTGGTGACCTGGAGTCTGGGATCTTTGATTGGTAGGACCGAGCAGGTGGATATGCAGTTCACTCGGGCTCATGGGGTGGCACGGCTGCTGGTCAGTGTCGCCAATATTCAGTTCTTGCCAGACGTGGTGCCTTGGACTCACGCAGGTGTTTTATATCAGTTGGATGTTGAGTATGAGGATCCTGATCTATTCAATGAGTTTGAGGATGATAATCCCATGGATACTTCTGAGGGAGGAGGGGGTTCGGGGAACCAGGATGACAGTGCAAAGAGTAATGAGGACAAGGCTATGGGACCGTCGGGTCCGTCTGATAATGCTGACTCCGCCCCGGTTGGGCCGTCTAGCACAGTTCCGACTACCACTCTTCAGTTGGGCTCTATTGGGGCGTTCTCAGCGCCGCCGAGGTTGTCGTGCGATAGGGCTGGTTCTGCGAGCCCGGTGCTCAGTTTGCGTGTGGCGAGGTCTGTTGAGAACGCAGGTGTTGTGGGGCAGGAGGTCCCATCCTTGATTCCTGTTTCTCCGTCGGCTATGGCTGTGGTGGTCGAGCCAGTGGTGGCGGGAGGAGTTGTCGAGCAGGAGGCTCGGCCCTCTGGGTCTTTGACGCTGGCGGTGCCCAGGGGCGGCATGGCCCCCTTGGTGAGGCCGTCGGCTTGTGGGGAAACGGGTGCGCAGGAGGCCGTCCTTTCCCCTTCAGCTGCTTTGGAGGGCGGGCCGGCGGGTGTGGTCGCTGCGGCACTGGATCAGCTGGATCGCGCTCGGACGAGTTCACCGGTCTCGAGCATCGGCGGGATGGAGATCTCGTCATCTTTGGTTGCTGCTCCGGTGGCCCCGGCGCTGGTCACCGCAGCTGGGGGACGGGCAGGAGGCTCTTTCCCTAGCGCTACTTCTCGCGAGGAGGTCATCGCATTCGGTGGGATCCCGGACCCGGTCTCGACAGGGAGACGGGTCAGCGGGAGGCTGCAGGAGCACCCGGATGTTGATGACATGCAGCTGAGGTGCGCGTTGAGGGCGGCCAAGTTGCGGGACGTCGAGCTTTCTAATGGTATGTCTGTTAACAAGTCTAATTCTATTATGCATTTTACCAATGATGAGATTGTGCAAAATGCAAACCAATTAGGAGTATCTCTTGGTAATAATGATCTAGAGATTTCTAAGACTGTTAATGATATGCTAGATTTGGAAGCTGAACGAGCGTTAGAGTTGATTCATAACATAGCTGCAGTTAGACCGATGAATGAGTCGGAGATTGACGCGCTTGGGGTTAGGGTTCTAGATGGCTTGTGTGCTGATCTTGATCCTGCGGTTCAGGAGACGAAGGAGGGGGATGAGTATCCCTCCCCGGAAACCACTAACCTTGAAGTTGAGTCTTTGGCCATAGAGGCTCATTCCGAGCGTGCCGAACCTTCTGATGTTGGTGTTAAGCCTAAGAGGACCTGGAAACGGAAGGTTACCCGGTGTCGGCTGTGCGTAGAAGTGCTAGGATCCGTACCTCCAAAAAAATTCATGATGAAATATGAGAGGCATCTTTTGGAACAGCAGAGGTCTTAAAGACTTGGCTAAAAGACGTTTTCTAGCAGAGGCTTCTCTTGAACATCATTTAGATTTTATTGCTTTGTCCGAGACTGGACGAGGAAATTTTTCCGCACAGTTTCTTAGTACCTTAGCTGGGGGGTAGAGTTTGACTGGCACTGTCTCCCACCCCGAGGAAGATCCGGTGGGGTTTTACTCGGGGTTAAGTGCGAAACGTTGGAGGTTCGGAGTGTAGTGATGGGTGAGCTTGCGGTCAAGTTTCGGGTAAGAACTAAAGCAGATGGTTTTGATTGGGCTTTGGTGGCAGTCTATGGGGCTGCGCAACCCGAACTTAAACCAGATTTCTTGGCTGATTTGGTCCGAGTTTGCGGGAATGAGCAACTACCCGTCTTAGTGGGGGGTGATTTTAACATTATTCGAAGAAAGGAGGAAAAGAATAATGACAACTTTGACGGCAGATGGTCCTTTATGTTCAATACTATCATAGAGAGCTTGGATCTCAGAGAGATAGAGCTTTCGGGTAGGAAATTCACTTGGGCAAACTCGCTACCGGTTCCGACTTTTGAGAAGCTTGATCGTGTTTTGGCGAGCGTCGATTGGGAACAGAAGTTTCCTCTGGTAACGGTGCAGGCGTTGACACGAGGTATCTCGGATCACACACCGCTACTAGTCAACTCAGGGGCTCCAACTCATATGGGTAATAAGAATATTTTCTCCTTCAAACTTGCTTGGTTTGAAAGAGAAGGATTCATTGAATTGCTAGCTAGAGAGTGGGCTAAAGACTCGGGGGGAAGGTCACCCATTGAGCGGTGGCAATGCAAGATTCGTCATCTGCGAAGGTTCCTTCGTGGATGGGCTAAGCATACGAATGGAATTTATAAGGCGGAGAAGGAAAGGCTCCTTATGATGATTCATACCCTAGAGTTAAAAGCTGAAACTTCTATCTTAGATACCAGTGAGTTGGAGTCTAAAGTGGAGGCCGAGTTAAGGCTGAAAGAGCTTCTCCGTGAGGAGGAAATGAAATGGGCTTTGAGAGCTAAGGTTCGTAAGGTTGTCCAAGGAGAGGATAACACTCAATTCTTTCATATGATTGCTAATGGAAAGCATCGTAAGAAGAGAATTTTTCAATTAGAACAAGATGAAGGGACGATAGTTGGTCAGGAAAACCTGAAAGTTTACATTACCAACTACTATAAGCAGTTGTTTGGTCCTCCGGAAGAGAGTTTTGTGTCCTTGGATGAGTCAAGAGTTGAGGATGTTCCCCAACTTGAGACGGAAGAGAATGAGATTTTGACTGCCCCTTTTACGGAGAAGGAGGTGTATGAGGCCATTGCACAAATGAAAAATAATAAAGCGCCAGGATCAGATGGGTTTCCGGCGGAGTTCTACAAAAAGTGCTGGCATTTCATTAAAGATGACCTGTTGCCGATGTTTCATGAGTTGTTTACTGGTCAGCTTCATTTGTTCAAGCTCAATTTTGGCACGATAACTCTTCTTCCTAAGAAGACAGAGGCTATTCGCATTGAGCAGTTCAGACCCATATGTTTGCTTAATGTCAGTTTCAAAATTTTCACCAAGGTTGGGACGAACAGACTCACGCAGATTGCGCATTTGGTTGTGCAACCGTCCCAGACCACTTTCATGCCGGATAGAAATATCCTTGAAGGGGTGGTAGTCTTGCATGAAACGCTCCATGAAATCCACTCAAAAAAACTTGATGGTGTGGTTTTTAAAGTGGATTTTGAAAAAGCATACGATAAAATTAAATGGCCTTTCCTTCAACAGGCGTTGCGTATGAAAGGATTTGACAAGGCATGGCGAGACCAGATCGAGTCCTTTACGCAAAAAGGGAGTGTAGGGATTAAAGTGAATGACGATATAGGTCACTATTTCCAGACACACAAAGGTCTAAGGCAGGGTGACCCCATGTCACCGATTCTATTCAACATAGTGGCTGATATGCTATCTATTTTAATAGGCCGGGCTAAGGAGGCGGGGCAGGTTTCGGGCTTGGTTCCGCACCTAGTTGATGGTGGTATATCCATTTTGCAGTATGCTGATGATACGATCATGTTTATGGAGCATGATTTGGTGAAAGCACGGAACATGAAGCCTGTGTTGTGCCTATTTGAACAATTGTCTGGACTCAAGATTAATTTCCATAAGAGTGAACTGTTTTGCTTTGGAAGAGCTACTGAGGACCAGGAGGCGTATAAGCAATTGTTCGGATGTGAGTTGGGTTCGCTACCGTTTACTTACTTAGGCATACCCATTCATCATCGTAAGCTGACGAACAAGGAGTGGAAGTGTATCGAGGATCGTTTTGAAAAGAAACTAAGCTGTTGGAAAGGGAAGCTCATGTCATATGGAGGTCGATTAATTCTGATTAATTCGGTCCTCACCAGTATGCCTATGTTTCTTTTATCCTTTCTTGAGGTCCCGGTGGGAGTCAGGAAGAGGTTAGACTTTTATCGATCCCGATTCTTTTGGCAGAACGATGAGTTGAAACGAAAGTATAGGCTTGCCAAATGGGATATCATTTGTAGGCCGAAAGACCAAGGCAGTCTAGGCATTGAAAATCTAGAGATCAAGAATAGATGTCTCCTTAGCAAGTGGCTTTTTAAACTTTCGTCCGAGACAGAGGCTACTTGGGCTCAAATTCTGCGTAATAAGTATCTTCAATCAAAAACTTTGGCTCAGGTGACTGTGCGCCCGACTGATTCACCGTTTTGGAAAGGGTTGATGAGAGTCAAGCCCCTCTTCTTTAACAGGGTAAAAATCTTAGTCGGTGATGGGGCTAGTACGAGGTTCTGGGAGGATACGTGGCTAGGGGAAACACCTCTGGCACGTCAATATCCCACTCTGTATAATATTGTTCAACGTCGAGAAGCATACGTTGCAACTGTCTTACAGTCCACGCCTCTCAATAGTAGCTTCCGGAGGACGCTAGTAGGCGATCGTTGGGAGGCTTGGCTTCATCTTGTACGAAGGCTGATGGATGTCCAGCTGTCTCAGCAACCAGATAGTTTGATTTGGAAACTGACTAAGGACGGCAGGTTCTCGGTCAAATCCATGTATCTGGATGTCATTAACACTAGTGTCATTCCTTGCTCGAATCATGTCTGGAAAGTTAAGGTACCTTTGCGAATCAAAGTGTTTATGTGGTTTGTGCATAAACAAGTCATTTTGACAAAGGATAATCTGGCAAAACGCAATTGGGTGGGTTCTGCTAGGTGTAGTTTTTGTGATTGTAACGAAACTATCAGGCACCTCTTTCTAGATTGTCCACTGGCTAAGATTCTTTGGCGTTCGATTCATATTGCTTTTAATATTACTCCACCTACCTCTATCAATATGTTATTTGGAACATGGCTTGATGGGGTGAACTTGGATATAGCAAGACACATTCGTGTTGGCGTGTGTGCTTTGTTATGGGCAGTATGGAACTGCAGAAATGATTTGGTTTTTAACAGAGCAACGAACTTTCACTTTTTGCAGGTTATCTTCAGGGCCACAGCTTTAATCCGTATGTGGTCGCTACTCACTCTGACGGAGGCCAGGGGGCGTTTGGCTACTGTGTCTACCCGATGGGAGATGGTAGCTCGGGTTATTTTCAACCGGTTTGGATGGCGGTCATGTAATAGGATAGGCATGTAGTGCTCCTATTTTATTTGCCAGCTGGTTGTGGCTTCATGTTTAGGCTCGTTCGAGCGGCTTGTTGTCTTTTCGACTTTTAAGTTTCTGGAGACTTTGTGACACATTTTGTTTTTAATAATATGAGCTGTATGCATCTTTCTGATGCAGAGGCTGGGGTAATACCCCTTTTCTAAAAAAAGAATAGCTTGAGGAGAAGATGCGAATGTGTGTCACTGTGTGCAACAAAAACCTTGATTAAGTAAGACATAGGAGAAGGGACTGGCGTATGTAGCATACCTAAGAAAGGACGTAACTGATGCAATCTTGACTTGATGCAAATTCAGATGAACAACATGCTACTACCCCAGAGTAAAATACAGAGAGCCAAATGCAAGCCATGGTTAAGAAAAGCCTACCAGATTTGTATAGCAAAAATCAGACCAGTCTGAACAAAAGTAATATGGTTTGTGAGCATTGAAGTCAGACCTCAATCTGTGTTTCTGTGCTGGAGTTGTGAAAAACTAACATCCAATCGATGATCTGAAAAAAACTGGACTGCATATCCTTATCGCCTGCTTCAGTTTGCAAAATGATTGCACAAAAGCATCGGCACAGCAGAATCTTGGTCTTGATGATGTAGAGTGATCAGCTGATCCAGCGAGGTGAGGGGAAGCAACGGAGGGCTGAAGATTTCTCTCGGCTAAGGGCCTTGTCCGGTGCGTTCGTTCAGGTCCGCCGGCGTGAGGAGGAACTGGAGGGGAGGCACGGTGTGCGCAGAGGATAAATCAGTTGCACGGGGATGTCTTGCAGGGCATGGCGGCGGCAAGGAGCCAGGGGGATACCAACGACCTGATCCTTCTCGAGGCCACCCTGCCGGCTGGATTCCCCACAAAGTGGGGCTGCGACGGGGATGGCCGCATCCGCTGCGTCTGGTGTGCCCGATGCCGCCACTTCGAGGAGGAACGACAGGATGGAGCGGAGGAACCACAGGAGGAGCGGCTCACCGGTGCAGTGCGTCTGATGCCTCCGTCATGGGGAGGAACGACAGTAGGGAGCCGAAACGGGTGAAAAATATTGGGATGGTTGTGTGTAATACATGCTTTGAATAGGACGGCCAAAACCAATAAAACGATGTGTGTAGAAGAAAGAGGAAGTGCAACAGATGCTTAATACAATCTGTAATCTAGACGGAAAGTGGATGGAAGATGGAAAGACCCTTCTTTCGTCTTCCACTTGCAATATGTGACATGAGGCATGGTAGAAATTATTGTCTTCAACGTACAAGGACTTTCGACGTACAATTGGTGACATAAGGCATGGTGGAAATTATTACATGAATATTATTGAGAGAAGGAAAAGAAATTTACATGTAGGACCTACTTGATGATGTGGATAGGTTACATGTCAAGAGAAATAGGTTAGTGGGGATGAACTATTTAGGTATTATAGATTCATGATTACCCATATCCAATGGGATATATATGCCTAGATCTTTTCCCACCACATGATGCTTGCAAAGGGAAAAAACAAAAAAGGAATAAAGAAGAACACTATTGACTCTTGTGTGAAAAGTAAATACATAAAAGTAAAAGATAGGCTCTTCGCAGAGGAAAGCAGAGATTGTCATGTACTTTTTTGGATGTGCATGCTCTTAATGTAAAGGAACGTCACTTTATATTGCCCCTTGTGATAGCAACCTTTATTATGCAGTTTGTCGCTTTTATTTCTTTACCATCACAAGATCGTATAAAGCTTATTTTCCCTTACAATAAAAGATCATACATTTTAGGAGCATTTTTATTGCTTTATGCACCGATAACAACTTACTTGAAGGATCTTATTCAATCCATAGGTAGATATATTGGACTCTCATGGCATAAAACTAGGTTTAAGGGTTTTGGATGGACAAGTAGTATCTCTACTTAGTGTGGGTTTTGTCTAGCAAAAGATATTGAGCAAGCACCACAAGTTGGAGGATCCATGACAATACAACTTCTATGTGAATACTAGTAAGTGGCACGTGCTTTGCATGTTGATGACATGCATGTTAAAGATTTTATGTCCGCGGTTCATAATGCATAAAACATGCACGATATATTAATGACTAATTAAGAATACTGAGTGTGCTTATCCCCACTTTATTATATCATGTTTTCCTTTTTTGAGTGTATATTATGAAACAATTATATCACATTTTCTGAGTTCTATAGGGGTCTTTAGGCATTGATTTAGGGAAAATCTTATCTAACGTCCATTGCATCAAGTTGTTAGGGATTCACATAGGGCGACCTGTCATGGACCATGCATATTAGGGAAGAGAGGGTCGACCATTGTTTGTTGAGTGGTTATCGTGGCCCCTTTGATTATATATGTCCATGTTTCTCTTTTGGATTCCTTTTTCATTTTCCCTTTTTTGTGTGTTATTGTTTTTATTTTTCTCCTCTTTCAATTTTTCTAGTTTCTTTTAAAATACACGATTTTTGTTTTTTAATATTTATGATGGGTATGTTTTATTTTTGTATTTTCCTTTCTCAATTTTGTAAACATTTTGTAAAAAAGTCAAGAACATTTATGAGGCAACAATTTTTTTATATGCAAGATCTTTTCTTTAGATTTGTGGAAATCATTACAAATCTATTATCTTTTTTCCAAATTTAAGAATGTTTTAAAAATTACCTTTTCTAAAAAATCGTCAAATTTGATGAATTCATGACATTTTTATAATTTGATAAAAAAACTGATTCATGGTTTAAATTTTTCAATAATATTTTCGTAATACATATAAACATTTTTTAATCTCGCAACTACATTTTTTTAGAAACAAATCTCGCAGCTACATGTTCCTAAGATCGTTTGTTCTGAGAAAACAGGAATACAAAAAATCGCTCCAATATCAAGCACCGAAGTAGACTGGCCCAGTCGGCGATTGCCTGCCAAAACATCGTAATGCGCTCAACTATAGAAGAACTTTTCATTTCGGCGTATATAGTGCATGACATCATGATATGGAAAAAGAAAAACTAATGTGGCCCACTTGCCCCCATCCGAGTACAACAGAAGTGCTCCAGGGCCCATGAATGCCCTGCTTTCTGAGACGATGTTGCACACCTCCATCTGAATCTACGCATCTTTCTTTTGTCCAGAAGATCTACGCATCTCTCAAACTCTCATGTTTCTTCTGTCCTTGATCTTTCTCCATCTACCGTTCTCCTCCTCCGATCCGCCGCACATGTTGGTCACATCTTCTCCACAACATCTTCAACTGGTCGCCGCTATTGCGCTATGGCTTGTCCGGCCCCTCCCAGCCGTCCGGGCTCCTCCAGAACGCCATGACTCTGGCAGATGGAGCGGTTCCGCCCAAGTCTTCACAAATGAAATTACGGTAGCTTTAGGGAAGGTGGGATATGTCCACGTGTGGGGAAGCGGACGGCTGGGGAAGCATGGATTTCTCGCTCGTGCGATTGCAAATGGTAATAAATCTCGGGCAATAGAGACACCATCAAATCGGTAGCGCAGGCGAGGCTGGGAGTGAAACTGATGTGATGGACGAAGCAATGGCAGTGGGTAGTGGGCGTGGAGGCTGCGGGGTAGGACAAAGGAAGGTGAGCACCTTTCCAGCCATTGGATGTTGACATTAACAGCTCATGTTGTAGGGATTTGCTGCATCCTGGCCATCGGATGCGCAGATCGGATGTGTAAGTGCATTAGTACCCCTTCGTGATTTTGGTGTATTGAAGACTTATAGGTTAAGGTACTAATATATTTGTGAGTGTACACGGGCTCTATAAGTCGATGAGGAGTTTGATATTTACAGTGAAAGTCGACCCCTAAAAATGAATGTCTTCAGCTGAAGACTTTGGTTCTCCTGAAGACTTTGAATGTGAAGAAATTGGTGTGACCTTCAAGACTTGGATATTCATGCGAGGATTATGAAGCGTGAAGACTTTTGGTTTCGTAGTTTCATTTTCTCTTTCTTGATTCATAGGAAACACCATACTGTTAAAGGGGGTCGAGGTAATACTAAGGAAACTGATTTCCAAGTGATGCTCATCTCAAACTCCTACACCTACCCAATCAGTTCAGTCGATTTCTTCAGTGACAGAGACGAAGATCTTCTAGTCTCTGAGGAATTTGTTCTGACTAAGGAGTTAGGAATTCGCCAGTGCGTATTGCCTACACAGTGACGAACATGATAGCCCTGAGGAATTCGAACCTCAAAATCCGACCGTTACTGTGCCGCACGCCAGCTGTCCAAAATATCCTACCACCTAACGGTCATATCATTGAAGGGCATTTATGTCTTATCATATCGGGCTGTTCCCTGGGCTATAAATAGCCGCCCCCTACACCCACTAGCTGGTTGGCTGCTCCGAGAGAAACTGACACTTGTCAATTGAGAGCATCCCATCCTCCGAGGACTTTGAGCGAAAATCATCAAGTGAGGAAAACCCAAAACCCAAACCCAAACACCTACAAACCCAAAGTGATTGAGCATCACTGAAGAGATTGTTCATGTGTGGAATCGACGCTTGTTACCTTTGAGGACTGTGTATCCTCCAGACGGTTAGGCGTCATGGTCTGAGCATCCAAGAGGAATTGTGGATCGCCGAGTGACCAAGTCTGTGAAGGTTTGGAAGCCACCTATGAAGACTTACCACAAATGTTGGGTGAGATCTGTGTGATCTTAGCTCAAGGAGAATATGGTGACGACTATGTGTTCGGGACTGAGTGTCCTCGAGTTTAAATACTCAGCCGCTCCAACCAGACGTACAATTGTCACAGCAATTGGAACTGGTCTACCAAATCATTGTCTTCACCAAGCCTACTTGTTCTGTTTCCTCAACCCTTTCATTTCCTCATTCATGTGTAGATTAACCTGATCATTACTGTTTGAAGACTTTGATTGAAGACTTTCTCTATTTCCTCAATCCAATTTCTTCAGTCACATTGTCTTCAACCTGCTTATCATGTGTTTACGCTTTCTGTACTATGTGTTTGTTTTTCATTTCATCATCATGACTCTGCTATTGCTCTGTTATGCTTATACCTGAGTACTTATTCTGCTGCTAGTTGTTCGTGACTTAGGAATTTCCTCACCCTAAAATTCCTCAGTGACGAATTTTGAAAAAATCGCCTATTCACCCCCCCTCTAGTTGACTTAACGCACTTTCAATTGGTATCAGACCAAGGTACTCCCTTGTTCTGTATGATTTTGGTTTAATCGTCTGGAGTTTTTTAGTTATGTCGATTGCAGGTATGATCCAGGTCTCGGCTGGGTGTCCTACCTTTGATGAGACGGACTACCCCTTCTGGAAGAACAAGATGTGCATGCATCTTGAGGCAATTGACAATGGTCTCTGGTATATTGTGGAAAATGGTGTTCCCTCAGTCATTCCGTCTGTGATTGTTGCTGATGTGAAAAGATTCAAGCAACTCGATTCTCAAGCGAAGAATATCATATGTGGCCATCTGAGCAAAGGACAGTATGGCAGAGTGAGTGCTTTGGAAACTGCTAAGCTGATTTGGGACATGCTATCCAAGGTCAACGAAGGAGTCTCCACTCAACGTGACTCCTGAGTTGATGTTCTTCGCAATCTCTTCAATCGCTTCAAAAGACTCAACAATGAAAATATTCAGCAAACCTTTGATCACCTCACTGACATCTCAAATGAGCTTCAAGCACTTGGTGCCACTGACATCACCGACCATGAGGTGGTGAATAAATTGCTGAGATCACTTGATTCCTCATTTGATACTCTTGCACTGATGATTCAAGAGCGAGTTGATTACAAGTCACTAGATCCCGCTGACATCCTCGAGAGGCTAAACACTCATGATTTCCAGCTTGCCGAGAAGAGAGACCTCTATGGACCGGGCTATGAAAGATCACGTGCACCGAAGGCCAAGGCAGTCTCTGAGGCTGAAGGTGAAGATCCTGGTAGCAGCCTTGGTGATCCTGAAGAACTAAGCTAGGAGCTAGCAATGGTTGTGAAGAAATTCCAGAAGTTCTCTCGCCGCGGTCGCTTTGGAAAGTCTTCAAGAAATGATGATTCCTTGTCTCGTGACTACAAAAAGAGAACTTTCCACAAATGCAAGAAACCTGGTCACTACATGTCTGATTGTCCTTTGTGGGAAAAGGAATCAAAGAAGAAGAAGTACAAAGATGACGATTATTATGAATCAAAGAAGAAGAAGAAATCTTAAAAGTCTTGATCATCAAAATCTTCAAAGTCTTCATCTGACAAGAAGAGCAGTTCCAAGAAGGCCCGGGCATTCATTGGCAAGGAAATGGACTCTGAAGCTGAATCTGAGGAAAATGTGGAAGAGGAGGAATCTGAGGAGTCAGACTCTGGTGTGGCGAGCTTAGCCCTCGCTACTGCTTACGTCAGCAAGTCCATATTCAACACTGAAGAAAATGACTTCCCCAACTCTGCTGACAAGAGCGTCGATGACTATGCTCCCACCTACTTCTTCATGGCAAAAGGTGCCAAGGTACTCAAACATTCCCCCTCTGACTCTAGTGAGGATGAATCTGATGACAATCTCAAGCCTAGCTATTCCAAACTTTCTAAAATTGCTGTTAAACAACAGAAGGCTTTGGAAAAGATTCAAAATCTACTAGACAAAAGCGATGACCTGTTGGGTGAGGAATTGAATCGAACTAAGACTCTGACTGATAATCTTCAGAGACATCAGTCTAGGTTTGACAACCTTCAAAATCATCATAACACTCTCTTAACTGATCATGAGAAGCTTTCTTATGAATTTCTTCAGAGAAAGCAAGATCTTGATAAGTTAAAAGTGAGTTATGAAGATCTTCAGAAGGAAAACAATTCATTGCTTGCTCAATAGATCAGTTCCTCTCAGGAAGAATTTATTCCACCATGTCTGAAATGCATTGAGCGTGAATCTACTAATTCTTCACCTGAATGTTCAAATGCTTCTATTGCTGCAAATTCTTCAACTGTCTTTGTGGTCAGAAATTCCTCAGCTGAGGATACCACACGTATCACTGACGATAATGCAGGGCTGAAGGAATAGTATGTGACAGGCATTTACAAAAGCCTCAAGGGGCATCAGACTCTTTGTGATGTGCTCAAAAAGCATATCTTGGACAGTAACCCTAGGAAAGAGGGTATTGCCTTTGAAAGGAAACTCAATGCTGATGGGACCTACTAGAAACCTGAGCAGTATCCCAAAACCTCATGGGTTGTTGCGAAAGGACCTCCTGTAGATCCATGCACTCTATCTGGCTTTACTTGTGATTCTTCATATTCCTTTGATGAGTTATTTGATTCCAACTATAAATTGTTCGAGAATCAGAATGGTGAAGTATTTGCTTGATATGTTGGAACTAACTGCAGGAACGGTTCCCCTATGAAGAAAATATGGGTTCCCAAAAGGTTCCTTGAAAATCTTTAGGTGAATGTTATCATGACACCACCTATGAAGAAAAGGAACCCCAGATCAAATTCTTCATATGGACCAAATTCTTCATCTGGATCAAATTCCTCACGTGGATCAAAATCCTCATATGAAGATCATCGAACCAACACTTCTGTTTCACAGGGAAAGTCTAAAGGCTATGAATATGTGCATTATTCTTCAAACCATTATGTTCATAAGTCCTCGAAGAATTTCTCTGCGTATTCATATGCTTATCCTAACCACTCTTCTGTGAAACAAAGTGCACTGGCTTCAATGCCATCCTTTTCTTATGGAGCTCGCAGAATGATGAACTCTTTGCCACCCCTACAAATGTGGGTGATGAAGAAAAAGAACTAATCTTTTATGCAGGGTCAGGTCTCCAGACGAACTTAATCGTCTGAAGAATTTGCTGGAGACCTGAATGTGCTTGAATGGATGCAAGCTAATCATGAACAAATGAATCACTCATTTCTCTCGTCCTCATATTTACTGTTGATGAAATTGATATCATATTCTTCATTGATGAAGTATATGGGTTCGTAAGTTTCACTAATTCATCTGCAGGATGAACGACCTAAAGCTACTGAGTGGGTCCTCGACAGTGGATGTACAAATGACATGACCGGTGACAGGAACTTTTTGATGGACACTGATTTGTCACCATCTCTTCTGAAGCATATCACCTACGCTAACAAAGGCAAAAGCAAGGTATTGGGTCTAGGTAAGGTTGCGATCTCAAAGGATAGACACATGGACAAAGTCATGCTTGTCGAGTCCTTAGGATTCAACCTCATGTCTGTCTCAATGCTTTGTGATCTTGATATGGTTGTCGTCTTTGAAAAATATCATTGCATTGTGCTAATGGAATCTGACAATTCCAAAGTCTTCGAAGGCTTTAGGAAAGGAGACTTGTATATTCTTGATTTCTCTGCAGGACCACAGTCTGCCACATGTCTACTTGAAAAAGCTTCAGAATGCTTGCTATGGCATCGACGACTTGGTCATGCTGGGATGAGGAACTTGCATACACTCGCGAAGAAAAAGCATGTCATTGGCATCGAGGGTGTCAAATTCCTCAAAGATCATCTTTGTGGGGCTTGTGAGACTGGAAAGATCACCAGAGCCAAGCATCCCTCAATGACTATCATGACCACTTCTCGTCCCTTTGAATTACTTCATATGGATCTCTTTGGCCCTACTCATTATGCCATGTTCTCTAGTTCTGCATCATTATATGGCTTTGTCATAGTTGATGATTATTCTCATTATACATGGGTGCATATCATCACTTACAAAAATGAAGTGCAGGAAGTCTTCAGACGATTTTCCTCAAGAGATTCTACTAACTTAGGTGTGAAGATCAAGCATATCAGGAGTGATAATGGAACTGAGTTCAAGAACATTGGTCTCGATGAATATCTTGATATACTTGGTATTACTCACGAGTTATCTGCTCCCTATACTCCTCAGCAGAATGGTGTCGTGGAGTGCAAGAACAGAACTCTTGTTGAGATGGCTCGCACCATGCTTGATGAATACAAGACAACACAACGCTTTTGGCCTGAAGCTATTGATACTGCATGCCACATCATCAACATAGCATATCTTCACAAATTCTTCAAAAAGACCTCATATGAACTCCTCACTGACAAGAAACCCAATAGCCCACTAAAGTTGATGAAGCATTCATGGAATCTGAGTGGATTCAAGCCATGAAAGATGAATTGCATCAATTCGAGCTCAACAACATGTGGGAGCTTGTCAAGCGACCAGACCCACGCAAGCACAACATCATCGGTACCAAATGGATCTACCGCAACAAACAAGATGAAAATGGCCTTGTGGTGAAGAATAAGGCTCGTCTTGTAGCTCAAGGCTACACACAGGTTGAAGGAATTGATTTCGATGAAACTTTTGCACCTGTTGCTAGACTTGAAGCTATTTGCATATTGCTTGCTTACGCTAACCATAATAATATCATCTTACATAAAATGGATGTGAAAAGTGCATTTATCAATGGTAAGCTTGAGGAAGAAGTATATGTTTCTCAACCACCAGGTTTTGAGGATCCAAAATTTCCAAATCATGTCTACAGACTCAACAAGGCTCTCTATGGCCTCAAGCAAGCACCTCGGGCGTGGTATGACACACTGAAGGAATTGCTCATGAAGAAAGGCTTCAAACTCATTCACTTGACCCAACCCTTTTCAACAAAGCATATGATGATGAATTATTCGTGTGCCAAATATATGTTGGTGATATTATCTTTGGCTGTACTAACCAACGTTACAGTGACGAATTTGCCTATATGATGAGTGAGGAATATCAAATGTCTATGATGGGAGAGTTGAAATTCTTCTTAGGTCTTCAAATTCGTCAACAACACAATGGCATATTCATATCTCAGGAGAAATACCTCGAGGATGTGTTGAGGAAATTCGGCATGCAAGATTGCAAAGGCGTCAAAATCCCTATGCCCACGAATGGCCATCTATGCACCGATGAAAATGGTAAAGACTTTGATCAAAAGGTCTACCGCTCCATGATTGCCTCATTATTGCACCTATGTGCATCTAGGCCAGATATTATGCTTAGTGTTTGCATGTGTGCCCGATTTCAAGCTACACCGAAGGAATCACACCATAAGGCTGTGAAGCATATTCTTCGATATCTACCTCACACTCCAACACTTGGATTATGGTATCCCAAGGGCTCTTCCTTTGATCTAATTGGATATTCTGACTCTGGCTATGCTGGTGATCGGGTAGACCGCAAGTCAACATCAGGCACATGTCATTTCCCCGGACGATCCTTGGTATGTTGGTCCTCGAAGAAGCAGAACTGTGTATCACTCTCTACTGCTGAAGCTGAGTACATTGCTGATGGATCCTGTTGTGCCCAATTGCTATGGATGAAGCAAACCCTCAAGGAATATGGAATCAATGTGAAGAATGTGCCACTCTACCACGACAATGAGAGTGCTATCAAAATTGCTCACAGCCCAGTTTAGCACTCGAGGACAAAGCACATCCAGATTCGTCATCATTTTCTTCGTGAACATGTGTTGAAGGGCGACATCTCCATCGACCATGCAAATACTGAAGACCAGCTGGCCGATATCTTCACAAAGCCCTTGGATGAGAAGAGATTTAGCAAGTTGCGGTGTGAGCTAAATATCTTAGAATCTTCGAATGTTCTTTGAAAAGGACACACATCCTAACAATTATGCAAACTTGATGACTTATATGTGCAACACACGAAGTAACATTTTTCTTCAATCAATGAAGACTAACCCTCTAAGTGTGAAGAAATTAATGAAGAATTTGATTCTCAGAACCCTACTCAATCTCACTCCCCTCGCTCGAGCTCTCAAGCCCTAGCATCGCCGCTACCTTCATCATCGCCGGTGAGGAAGAGCTTCATTTCCTCGACCTCGTCGCTGTCGTACTCGTGCCGGCCGTGGATATCTTCACTCCACCGTCGCCGTAGTTGTCTTCCTTTGCCAAGTTAGGGCATGGAAGATTTGGACTGATGAACTTCCAATCTAACACTCCCAGTTCGTCGTGTTCTTCGTCAAGGGTACACATGTCTGAATCACTAGGTTCTCATCAACTTAACTCATTTACAGCATTCCTCGAAGAAAAGCTGCATACTTCTTCAGAGAACTCAATAGTTCAAAATCCTCACCTGACGAAAATGGCAGATGGCAAGAAACCTTAGAAGGGAGGGAAGAAACTAGAAGTCAACACTGCTTTTGAAATCCCTGATGACATATATGCAGTGTATTGCACACCAGATGAGGCACCTCATGGAAAGGAAACGAAGAATGGGCGCAAGGTGCGCATTCAGAAAATTGAACGAAGATGGGCACAAGAATGGAGGGAATACAGATATGTTACTCCAAAGTACATGAAGAAATTTGCTCTAAACCCTCCTTGCCCAAGACCTCCGTTGGCACCTGGCAAAATTGCTGATCCCACAAGCATCAAGCATTGTGAGGACTATGCTGATGAATGGGCCAAGTGGCAAGCCAAGTTGGCCAAACAGACCAAAGAAGCAGTGGGGAAATTCAACGAAGACTCAGTTGCTGCCGCTGCTGAGGCCTCTACTAGCAAGAAGGCCATGCCGAAGAAGTCTGCTCGGAAACCACATTCCTCAGCAATGCCCTCACGGCCAAGCTCATATGTGCCCTCACGGCCTATTCCTCGAGCTGCTCCAATTCCTCAGGTTGCAAAACCCTCAGCTCCTCCAACAAAGTCCTCGGCACCTGTGCATCTCGCCTCTTGCCAAAGGACCGCATGCATCTCAATTGCCTCAGGAGCATCTGCAAGTTCTTCAGCTCCTCCTCAGTCTTCAACAGGCCCCACTTTGTTGAAGACCAAGGCTACTGCTGGACGAGGCACCAGACCAAGTCCTCACAAGAAGCAAGTTTCCTTCCAAGTGTCGTCAGATGATGACGAACCTAATGATGAAGAATTAGCCGAAATCATTAGAGACAGACAGCAAAGGGCCGCTAGAGCCAAGGGCAGTGTCGTGCCACTCATGCTAGATCCAAAGAAGATCCTAGACTTCACTGATCTCTGGCACACGGACCCAAACACTCCCTTGCCAGAATTAAACCTCAGACCTGGCCAAATTCATATGTTGACGGCCTTCATTTCTGAAGAAAATGAAAATTTGAGAAAGCCAGGTCTGTGAAGAAAGCCCAGTACAAGAAACATCACTTTCTGAAGGACAACATTCTAATGCTATCGCCTGAAGAACTTTTCGCTCTGCAATCTGAGATCAAGAAACTCAGTGATGAATTTGACGCCTACAAGGTAGAATGGCTGGGAGCCAAAGTCAGATTCGTCAAAATGGCGAAGGGATTTACACCCAATGTTGCTCCAATGCACATTGAAATTCCTCAGGCTGAAGCATCTGCATAGCCTACTGAAGAACATGCTAGCACCACTGATGAAAATTGGGCTACTGATGAAACTGAAAGCACCAGAGCTGATGAAGTTATTCCAGTCGCTGAAGAAATTTCCAGGACAACCACTGAAGAACAAGACAGGCCAGCCGAAGCATCTGACGATGTGCCTAAAGAAACTGAACAAGTCAGGAAAACTGCATCAGTTGTGCCTGAAGAAACTATACCAATTTCCTCTGCTCCTCGTGCACCAACGACAACACCAAGTCTTATCCTTCCTTCTGCATTAGAAGTGAAGGAAACCAAGGCTGTGGAGCGAGCTGCACTGAAGAAAAGGAAAGCATTTGCTTCCTCAGAGTCTTCTGCTCCCAAGAAGGCAAAGACTTTGATCAGCTCATTTGCAAATCCAATAGATGTTGTTCCTCTTTCATGCATGCCATCAAAGGAAATCATTCCTTTTGGTGAAGATTACAAGATTCCAAGTGAATCCAATGAAGAAGATCCCTCTGTTGCTTCGACAGAGCAGATGGATGAAAAAATTGAAGTGGACAATGTCACTTCAACCCCTTTGGTATCATCGCCCATGCCTCAGTTCACGGCTGAAGAGGCAGGCGTTGAAGAAATGGATGAAAAAGAAGAAGACGTGGACATTGGGTGCACCACTCCAGTATTGAATGATGACTATTGGGAAAGTCATCACCCCAATTCCCCCATGTTCACCCCACTGCAACAGATCCCTCAGTCCCCAGTCCATACTGAAGAAATTCCCATGGGCTCTGATGAACCTCAAGCACCTCTTCTTACCATGCCTGAAGAAATTCCAGCCACTAGTGCTGATGATAAAACTGCTGAAGAAAAGGAGACCCAGGCTACCACTAAAATGGAAACTGAAATTCCTCAGCCTGCGGCTCCTGAGACTGTGATTCCTGAGGTTGTGAAGACATTGACTGATACACCTCAGCCCAAGCCAAAGAATCCGTTCTCGAAGACGCCGAAGTTCAAAGCTGATGACTTCTTCCACGAGCATGTGTTCTTCACAGAATACAACCCATATGACTCTGCTCGTCTTTGAAGGAAGCGTTTCTAGACCACCAGCCAAGAAAACTTCTATTCTTCACTTCTTTTTGATAAGGAAAAAGTCTTTGACCATGAGCATATTCCTCATGTCGACATGGAATCGCTGTCGTGCTTCACACCAGTCCTCAGTGTTCTTCATGACGCTGGACTGCTCAACTTCTGCACCGATATATGTGATTGAAATGAAGAAAATTCTTCAGTTCTATGCAACGCTGCACATCATAGGAAATTATGATGATATAAATTCTTGGGTGTTGGACTGGATGACAGAGAACACTCACTTCAAAGCACTGGCATCTAAATTGATTCATGCCCTGCCTGTCAATCCTCCCCTTGAAGGTGCGCGTCTTATGTATCATGAACCTGAACTCACAAATCACTACATGCAAGTGTTGATGAAGCCGCTGAAGCTCGGTCAAGCCCCAAGGACCAAATTCCTCGTGAAGGAATTGTTATATCTGCCACGGATTGTCTATCACATTCTGACCAAGACTTTGAGTCCAATCAAAGGCCACGACTCGAATGAAGAAGAAGTCGTTGGCATCATGAAGAATCTGCTATTCAATATCATGCATGTTATTCCAATAAACTATGATGACTTCTTCATGAGGACTCTGGCAAAAGTTGCATTGTCTCCTTTTGAATTGAAGCCTTACGCTCCCTGGATTATGAGATTCCTCAGATCAAGGTCTTCAATCAACTACAAGGCTGACACACTCAACCATGGCAGCTACTTGCCCCCCATTGAAGTCCTCAAGCAGACGTTTTCCTGAGCTGATGAAAAGGGTGAGGCCACTGCTATTATTGATGAAGGCATTCGTCCATTGGATGGACAGTTCCGCAAAGCTGCATCTTACTCCACCAATGACGACTCTGCCACTCATGACTCTGCCGCCAATGCTTCAAAGCAAAATCCTCAAGGCACAGCTCCAAGGGTGATGAGTGATCGTGAGCTTCTCCTCAGTCTTCATCAGAAGGTCGATCGCAACCACAAATGGGTCAGGCGTCAGTTTGGTTCAATTCTTCACAACATGACTGCTACACACAATTTAGTGAAGAGGAACCATTACTACCTCCATGAAGTATTTGATTGCACCTGGGCTATTCTGACTCATCTCTATGGTGAAGAAGATCTTAAACAAATGGGCTTCAAGCAGGACTTCAACTGATCTAAGCGACCGGCGAAGAAATTCAAAAAAGTCGAAGTTCCTTCTTTAGTGGCCAGCTCATTTTCTTCATCACGCGACACTGATGAAAATGAAGATTTGGACGACACTGCGGCAGGCCCTACTCCAACAACCGACCCCAACAACACTGGCGCTCCTCCATCAACTTCATGATGAAATTCTTCAGGGGCGTTAGTCCTCACGTTTCGTCCCTGGTCATTTGATGACAAAGGGGGAGAAATTTGCATTAGTCTTCAAGCGGGTCTATCTATATGGGCGTTTTTTTTGTTAAGTTGCAACTCTCGCTCTTCTGAAGTGTTTGTTGGATCGAGTTGTAACCTTAAGTCCGATGGTGACCTGATACTTTTGCTCTGTTTTTCTGCATGCTATTTCCTCATCTATGTTATGCACGCATGCTAAATTACATCAGTCACCGTATTTCATCATGCATTTCAAATTCTTCATATCAAATGTTAAACGCGTGTATGAATTACAAGATATAGGGGAAGATCTCCATGATTCTACTCTTCAAATGTGCACTGCTTCAAAAGCAAATTCCTCACTATGCACATCTTCACGGGGAGTTCTTCTATATCGTGCAATCAAATTCCTCAATATGAGTATTTACACTTCATATGTTTATTCCCGTTGAAAACTTAACCTATATTGTCATCAATCACCAAAAAGGGGGAGATTGTAAGTGCATCTAGTACCCATTAGTGATTTGGTGTATTGAAGACTTATAGGTTAAGGGACTAATATGTTTGTGAGTGTACACAGGCTCTATAAGTCGATAAGGAGTTTGATATTCATAGTGAAAGTCGACCCCTAAAAATGAATGTCTTCAGCTGAAGACTTTGGTTCTCTTCAAGACTTTGAAAGTAAAGAAATTGGTGTGACCTTGAAGACTTGGATATTCATGTGAGGATTAGGAAGCGTGAAGACTTTCATTTTCATAGTTTCATTTTCTCTTTTTGAGTCATAGGAAACATCATACTGTTAAGGGGGTCAAGGTAATACTAAGGAAACTGATTTCCAAGTGATGCTCATCTCAAAATCCTACACCTACCCAATCCTTGAGTGAAGCCATTGGAAATCTCATATCAGTTCAGTCAATTCCTTCAATGACAGAGACAAAGATCTTCTAGTCTCTGAGGAATTTGTTCTGACTGAAGAGTTAGGAATTCACCAGTGTGGACTGCCTACACAGAGAGGAACATGATAGCCCTGAGGAATTCGAACCTCAAAATCTGACCGTTGTTTTGCCACGCGCCAGCTGTCCAAAATATCCTACCACCTAACGGTCATATCATTGAAGGGCATTTATGTCTTATCATGTCGGGCTGCTCCTACAACCACTAGCTGGTTGGCTTCTCCGAGAGGAACTAACACTTGTCAACTGAGAGCATTGATACGTCTCCGTCGTATATATAATTTTTGATTGTTCCATGCCAATATTATTCAACTTTTATATACTTTTGGCAACTTTTTATACTATTTTTTGGGACTAACATATTGATCCGGTGCCCAGTGCCAGTTCTTGTCTGTTGCATGTTTTTTGTTTCGCAGAAACCCAATATCAAACGGAGTCCAAACGGGATAAAAATGGACGGAGAATTATTTTGGAATATATGTGATTTTTTGGAGGAAGAATCAACGCGAGACGATGCCCGAGGTGGCCACGAGATAGGGGCCCACACTCACTTACAGTGGGCGCGCCCCCCACTCTTGTGGGCCACCCGTAAGGTGGTTGATGCCCTTTTTTGGCTGAAAGAAAGCTATTTTTTGGAAAACAATTTGGGCGAAGGTTTCAATCCAATCGGAGTTACGGATCTCCAGATATAAAGGAAACGGTGCCAGGGCAGAATTCCAGAACGCAGAAACAGAGAGATAGATCCAATCTCGGAGGGGCTCTCACCCCTCCCATGCCGTGGGAGCCAAGGACCAGAGGGGGAACCCTTCTCCCATCTAGGGAGAAGGTCAAGGAAGAAGAAGAAGAAGGGGGGCTCTCTCCCCCTTGCTTCCGGTGGCGCCGGAACGCCGCCGGGGGCCATCATCATCACCGTGA
Source organism: Triticum aestivum (assembly GCF_018294505.1). NCBI lineage: Eukaryota > Viridiplantae > Streptophyta > Magnoliopsida > Poales > Poaceae > Triticum > Triticum aestivum. The sequence continues at coordinate 429,620,102 of NC_057795.1, read as the reverse complement.
TCTTCACCAACACCTCCGCCATCTTCACCAACATCTCCATCACCTTCCCCCATCTATATTCAGCAGTCCACTCTCCCGCAACCCGCTATACCCTCTACTTGAACATGGTGCTTTATGCTTCATATTATTTTCCAATGATGTGTTGCCATCCTATGATGTCTGAGTAGATTTTCGTTGTCCTATTGGTGGTTAATGAATTGCTATGATTGATTTAATTTACTTGTGGTTATGTTGCTGTCCTTTGGTGCCCATCATATGAGCGCGCGCGTGGATCACACCATAGGGTTAGTTGTATGTTGATAGGACTATGTATTGGAGGGCTAGAGTGACAGAAGCTTCAACCTAGCATAGAAATTGACGCATACGGGATTGAAGGATGACCAATATATCTTAATGCTATGGTTGGGTTTTACCTTAATGAATTTTAGTAGTTGTGGATGCTTGCTAATAGTTCCAATCATAAGTGCATAGAATTCCAAGTCAGGGGTGACATGCTAGCAGTGGCCTCTCCCACATAAAACTTGCTATCGGTCTAGTAAAGTAGTCAATTGCTTAGGGACACTTTCACAACTCCTACCACCACTTTTCCACACTCGCTATATTTACTTTATTGCATCTTTATCTAAACAGCCCCTGCTTTTATTTATGCATTCTTTATTATCTTGCAAACCTATCCAACAACACCTACAAAGTACTTCTAGTTTCATACTTGTTCTAGGTAAAGCGAACGTCAAGCGTGCGTAGAGTCGTATCAGTGGCCGATAGGACTTGAGAGAGTATTTGTTCTACCTTTAGCTCCTCGTTGGGTTTGACACTCTTACTTATCGAAAGAGGCTACAACTATCCCGTATACTTTCCGGTTATCAAGACCTTTTTCTGGCGCCGTTGCCGGGGAGTCATAGCGTGGGGTGAATATTCTCGTGTGTGCTTGTTTGCTTTATCACTATGTAATTTTTATTCGCTGTTCTAAGTTGTTCTCTATCTTTAGTTATGGATATGGAACGCAAAATACCAAAAAAATTAGGTGTACTTGCTACTCATGGAGATGGGGTAACTCCTAAAACCCTCGATTCTCATTATGCGAAAGATATTATGTACTACTTTGATAATCCTGAGAAAACCCCATTCAACTTTATAATGGGAGACACGTTGGATCAACGTGAATACTTTAGGGATTATCGCTCGATACAAAAAGGGAAACTATTATGGGATCAATTTATTATGTTGCGTTGGTATGCCTGGAATCTATGCTTGAGATATGATATTACTTGTTGCTCTAAGATGGAGGCTCCACACCTTCCCTTTTCATGCAAATTTAATGATAATGAAACCTTAGCTTCTTATGCTAATGGTATATATGATTACTATGATGTGGAACAAATAGAAGAATTTGTTGCTTTTAAGGCTGCTTATGAAATTGAATCTTTGTTTGAAAAGTATGAAGCTTTAGATGATGATGCTTATAGGCCTGAAAATCTTGCTATACTTAGATATTGCTATGAAAATTATGAATACAATTACTATATTAATGCATTTATTGAGAAAGTCTCCGCTGTCCAAGAAGAGACTAATATTTTGCAGGAAGCTATGGAAGAAGAAATTGATGAAACAGTGAGCTCATTGGATGAAAAAGATGATGAGGAGAGCAAAGAACAAAAGGAGGAAGAGCGGATTAGCTACCCGTGCCCACCTTCTAATGAGAGTAACCCTCCAACTCGTACATTATTTAATTCCCCTTCGTGCTTACCGAAGGATGATTGCTATGATCCCTTGAATTTGTTTGAAATATCCCTTTTTGATGATGCTTACTATGCTTGTGGCCAAGATGCCAATATGAATTATGCTTGTGGAGATGAACTTGCTATAGTTCCTTTTGTTAAACATGAAATTTTTGCTATTGCACCCACGCATGATAGTCCTATTATCTTTTTGAATTCTCCCAACTACACTATATCGGAGAAGTTTGTGCTTATTAAGGATTATATTGATGGGTTGCCTTTTACCATTGCACATGATGATTTAGATAGATATAATATGCATGTGCTTGCTGCTCCTACTTGCAATTATTATGAGAGAGGAACTACATCTCCGCCTCTTTATGTTTCCAATACGATAGAATTGCAAGAAACTCCTTATACTATGCATTGGCCTTTACTTGGTGTGCATGAATTGTTCTTTTATGACATGCCGATGCATAGGAAGAGAGTTAGACCTCGTCATTACATGATATATGTTACTTTGTGCTCACTACTAAATCACAAATCATTGTTAATTAAAATTGGCTTTGATATACCTTGGGATCCGGGTGGATCCTTTACTTGAGCACTAAATGCCTAGCTTAATGGCTTTAAAGAAAGCACTGCCAGGGAGACAACCCGGAAGTTTTAGAGAGTCATTTATTTCTGTTGAGTGCTTTTATATAGTTTAAAAAAATAAAAAATAAAGAGGGGAACCTAAAAACTTTTCAAAAAGGAAAGTGAAAGTGAGAGAGACAAGCATTGTTGAAGTGGGAGCTATCCTTGAACTTTGTTCATGCTCACAGAAACTTTGTGAATCTTGATTACAGAAACTTTTCATCAAAAATAATGATCCCCTTGTACAATTCCATTGTATTATAAAAATAATGTGCCGAGGTTTTCCTTTAGGATGTTTACAATGCTTGTTGGTTTGTACGGTGCAGGACAGAAACTTTGGCTGTAGTGCGCAATTTTACATTTTTAAATGGAACATCAATTGGTTCTGATTCCTTTTGCACTCTCTTGATATACAAATTTTTTATTTTTCCTAATTTTGGTAGAATTTTTGGGGTATCAGAAGTATTGTGATTGTTCAGATTTCTACAGACTGTTCTGTTTTTGACAGATTCTGTTTTTGATGCATAGTTTGCTTGTTTTGATGAATCTATCAATTTATATCAGTGGATTAAGACATGGAAAAGCTATATTATAGTAGACACAATGCAAAAACAAAATATGAATTGGTTTGCAACAGTACTTAGAGTGGTGATTTGCTTTATTATACTAACGGATCTTACCGAATTTTCTGTTGAAGTATTGTGTAATGTAGTGTCTAATCGAGGATGTCTCGATATGAGGAAAAGGAAGAGAGGCAAGAGCTCAAGCTTGGGGATTCCCGAGGCACCCCAAGTAAATATTCAAGGAGACTCAAGCATCTAAGCTTGGGGATGCCCCGGAAGGCATCCCCTCTTTCTTCAACAAGTATCGGTATGTTTTCGAATTCGTTCCGTTCATGCATTATGTGCAAGTCTTGGAGCGTCTTTTGCATTTAGTTTTCACTTTTATTTTATGCACCATGTTGGTATGAGATTGTCCTTGGTTGATTTATATAATGCTCATTGCACTTCACTTAAATCTTTTGAGTATGGCTTTATAGAATGCTTCATGTGCTTCACTTATATCATTTGAAGTTCGGATTGCCTGTTTCTCTTCACATAGGAAACCGCCATTTGTAGAATGCTCTTTTGCTTCACTTATATTTGTTAGAGCGTGGGCATATCTTTTGTAGAAATAATTAAACTCTCTTGCTTCACTTATATCTATTTAGAGATATGACAGGAATTGGTCATTCACATGGTTAGTCATAAAATCCTACATAAACTTGTAGATCACTGAATATGATATGTTTGATTCCTTGCAATAGTTCTGCAATATAAAGGTGGTGATATTAGAGTCGTGCTAGTTGAGTAGTTGTGAAATTGAGAAATACTTGTGTTGGGGTTTGCAAGTCCCGTAGCATGCACATATGGTGAACCGTTATGTAACGAAGTTGGAGCATGAGGTGCTCTTTGATTGCTTTCCTTATGAGTGGCAGTCGGGGACGAGCGATGGTCTTTTCCTACCAATCTATCCCTCTAGGGGCATGCGTAGTAGTACTTTGCTTCAAGGTCTAAGTAGGCTTTTGCAATAAGTATATGAGTTCTTTATGACTAATGTGAGTCCATGGATATACGCACACTCACCCTTCCACTTTGCTAGCCTCTATTGTGCCGCACAACTTTCGCCGGTATCATGAACCCATTATTTACCTTCCTCAAAACAGCCACCATACCTACCTATTATGGCATTTCCATAGCCATTCCGAGATATATTGCCATGCAACTTCCATCATCATCATATACATGACTTGAGCATTCATTGTCATATTGCTTTGCAAGATCGTAAGATAGCTAGCATGATGTTTTCATGGCTTGTCCATTTTTTTGATGTCATTGCTATGCTAGATCATTGCACATCCCGGTACACTGCCGGAAGCATTCATATAGAGTCATATCTTTGTTCGAGAGTTGTAATATTGAGTTGTAAGTAAATAAAAGTGTGATGATCATCATTATTAGAGCATTGCCCCGGTGAGGAAAGGATGAAGGAGACTGTGATTCCCCCATAAGTCGGGATGAGACTCCGTACTTTATGAAAAATAAAAGAGGCCAGAGAAGCCCAAATAAAAAAGGAGTCCAAAGAAGCCCACCAAAAAGAAAGAAAGAAAATAAAAAAATGATGAAAAAGAAAAAGAAAACAATGAGAGAAAAAGAGAGAAGGGGCAATGTTACTATCCTTTTACCACACTTGTGCTTCAGAGTAGCACCATGTTCTTCATAGAGAGAGCCTCCTATGCTTTCACTTTCATATACTAGTGGGAATTTTCATTATAGAACTTGGCTTGTATATTCCGATGATGGGCTTCCTCAAACGCCCGAGGTCTTCATGAGCAAGCAAGTTGGATGCACACCCACTTAGTTTCCAGTTTGAGCTTTCATACACTTATAGCTCTTAGTGCATCCGTTGCATGGCAATCCCTACTCACTCACATTGATATCTATTGATGGGCATCTCCATAGCCCGTTGATATGCCTAGTTGATGTGAGACTATCTTCTCCCTTTTTGTCCTCACACCCACCACCATATACCACCATAGTGATATGTCCATGTCTTGCGCTCATGTATTGCGTAAGATCTGAAAAAGCTGAAGCGCGTTAAAAAGTATGAACCAATTGCTCGGCTCGTCATCGGGGTTGTGCATGATGGGAGTATTTTGTGTGACGAAGATGGAGCATAGCCAGACTATATGATTTTGTAGGGATGAGCTCTCTTTGGCTATGTTATTTCGATAAGACATAATTGCTTGGTTGGTATGCTTGAAGTATTATTGTTTTTATGTCAAATGATAGACTATTGCTTTGAATCACTCGTGTCTTAATATTCATGCCATGATTAGACATATGATCAAGATTATGCTAGGTAGCATTCCACATCAAAAATTATCTTTTTATCATTTACCTACTCGAGGACGATCAGGAATTAAGCTTGGGGATGCTGATACGCCTCCATTGTATCTATAATTTTTGATTGTTCCATGCCAATATTATTCAACTTTTATATACTTTTGGCAACTTTTTATACTATTTTTGGGACTAACATATTGATCCAGTGCCCAGTGCCAGTTCCTGTCTGTTGCATGTTTTTTGTTTCGCAGAAACCCAATATAAAACGGAGTCCAAACGGGATAAAAACGGACGGAGAATTATTTTGGAATACTTGTGATTTTTGGGAGGAAGAATCAACGCGAGACGATCCCCGAGGTGGCCACGAGATAGGGGCCCATGCCCACTTACAATGGGCGCGGCCCCCACTCTCGTGGGCCACCCGTAAGGCGGTTGATGCCCTTCTTTGGCCGCAAGAAAGCTAATTTTTGGAAAACGATCTGGGCGAAGGTTTCAATCCAATCGGAGTTACGGATCTCCAGATATAAAGGAAACGGTGCCAGGGCAGAATTCCAGAACGCAGAAACAGAGAGATAGATCCAATCTCAGAGGGGCTCTCGCCCCTCCCATGCCATGGGAGCCAAGGACCAGAGGGGAAACCCTTCTCCCATCTAGGGAGAAGGTCAAGGAAGAAGAGGAAGAAGGGGGGATCTCTCCCCCTTGCTTCCGGTGGCGCCGGAACGCCGTCGGGGCCATCATCATCACCGCGATCTTCACCAACACCTCCGCCATCTTCGCCAACATCTCCATCACCTTCCCCCATCTATATTCAGCGGTTCACTCTCCCGCAACCCGCTGTACCCTCTACTTGAACATGGTGCTTTATGCTTCATATTATTTTCCAATGATGTGGTGCCATCCTATGATGTCTGAGTAGATTTTCATTGTCCTATTGGTGGTTGATGAATTGCTATGATTGATTTAATTTACTTGTGGTTATGTTTCTGTTCTTTGGTGCCCATCATATGAGCGCGCGCGTGGATCACACCATAGGGTTAGTTGTATGTTGATAGGACTATGTATTGGAGGGCTAGAGTGACAAAAGCTTCAACCTAGCATAGAAATTGATGCATACGGGATTGAAGGGGGACCAATATATCTTAATGCTATGGTTGGGTTTTACCTTAATGAACATTAGTAGTTGTGGATGCTTGCTAATAGTTTCAATCATAAGTGCATAGAATTCCAAGTTAGGGATGACATGCTAGCAGTGGCCTCTCCCACATAAAGCTTGTTATCGGTCTAGTAAAGTAGTCAATTGCTTAGGGACACTTTCACAACTCCTACCACCACTTTTCCACACTCTCTATATTTACTTTATTGCATCTTTATCTAAACAACCCCTACTTTTATTTACACATTCTTTATTATCTTGCAAACCTATCCAACAATACCTACAAAGTACTTCTAGTTTCATACTTGTTCTAGGTAAAGCGAACGTCAAGCGTGCGTAGAGTCGTATCAGTGGCCGATAGGACTTGAGAGAGTATTTGTTCTACCTTTAGCTCCTCATTGGGTTCGACACTCCTACTTAACGAAAGAGGCTACAACTATCCCGTATACTTGCGGGATATCAAGCATCCCATCCTCCGAGGACGTTGAGCGAAAATCATCAAGTGAGGAAAACCCAAAACCCAAACCCAAACACCTACAAACCCAAAGTGATTGAGCATCACTGAAGAGATTGTTCCTGTGTGGAACCGGCGCTTGTTACCTTTGATGACTGTGTATCCTCCAGACGGTTAGGCATCATGGTCTGAGCATCCAAGAGGAATTGTGGATCGCCGAGTGACCAAGTCTGTGAAGGTTTGGAAGTCACCTGTGAAGACTTACCACGAGTGTTGGGCGAGGTCTGTGTGATCTTAGATCAAGGAGAATACGGTGAGGACTGTGTGTCCGGGACTGAGTGTCCTCGAGTTTAAATACTCAGCCGCTCCAACCAGATGTACAACTGTCATAGCAGTTGGAACTGGTCTACCAAATAATTGTCTTCACCAAGCCTACTGGTTCTATTTCCTCAACCTTTCATTTCCTCATTCATGTGTTGATTAACCTCATCATTACTGTTTGAAGACTTTGACTGAAGACTTTCTCTATTTCCTCAATCCAATTTCTTCAGTCACATTGTCTTCAGCCTGCTTATCATGTGTTTACGCTTTCTGTACTATGTGTTTGTTTTTCATTTCATCATCATGACTCTGCTATTGCTCTGTTATGCTTATACTTAAGTACTTATTTCGATGCTAGTTGTTCGTGACTTAGGAATTTCCTCACCCTGAAATTCCTCAGTGACGAATTTTGTAAAAATCGCCTATTCACCCCCCCTCTAGTCGACTTAACGCACTTTCAGGATGGCACACATTTAAAGTTATTCCCACAGTATATAGTGGTATAGATAAGCAAACATAACTCATTATTTTGTCTTCCTTGTCCAACTCAAAAAATGGACATAATGGGGACTCACAATCATAAAAAGATGTCCAAGATAGTATATTTATATGTGAATCTTCTCTTCCCTTATTAATCTTTCATGAATTGTATCATTGATCGATACTATGTTTGTTACCTTTGAACAAATTTATCACTTATACTTTTCCTTATGTAAAGTCATTACTTCCCATGGGATTAGCATATGTTCTTTCTATTATTTTCATTGCTAAGATTGAAACATTAAAGTAAAGAAGCAAAACTCAAACTACCCTTTATTATATAACTCTCAACTCAATCACATACATACATAGATAGATAGATAGATAGATAGATAGATAGATAGATAGATAGATAGATAGATAGATAGATAGATAGATAGATAGATAGATAGATAACAAAACTAGCACTCAAAAATAGATCAAACTAAATCTTTATTCTCCTAAATCACAAAATAACTAAGCATCGAACTAAGATAGATAATGATGATAAAAGTGATGTTGATACAATATCAGGGCACCTCACCCAAGCTTGGCACAAGCTAAGGGTGGTGCCCATACCCGTGTATTCAAGTCTCCTTCTTCGGGGATGGTAGTGATGTAGATGAGGTGCGCTTGTTCTTCAGATTCCACTTAAGGATACAGTTTTCCTCCCTCGGCTTGCTAACCTCTTGCTCAAGCTCCAATACCCTTTCACGTAATGCATTCTTGTTTTCGTGTACAAGACAAAATACGATAAATATAAACTTAGATTTGTTTATTGTGTTTAGGAGGCTCAACTTCTTGTATTCCACATGCATATCCCCTGGTTGAGGTAGAGGGGCTTCATCTTCTTTTTAACTCATGTCCCCCGTCCTCTTCAAATCAACATCTTGCTCTTCCTCACTGGACCAACCATAAGGATCCATGTCTCCATAGATCCTTGGGTTTGCAACATAGTGGCAAACATAGCTCTCTCTATCCGAGCCTTGGGACGACATATTGTCAGATCTACTAGAAAAACATCATGAAACAAAAACAGAGGAGAATCTTGCAATATAGTGGTCAAAACATCTAGGAGTATATATAAGGAATTTTTTCATGCACGACAAGCAATATGGAAGAAAAGCATAGTCGAGAAAGTCCACGAGGGTGCCACAAGACTGGTAGGTGCACCCCTCAGGCTTGTCACTCCCTCGTGCACTTTTTGGCTGCTTATTATTTTCCAATTTTTTTTAATATTCCAAAATGAACAAAAAGTGCTTTTATGGAACTTTTGGAGTTGGTTTACTTGTCGTACCACGTACCTACTCCTTTTAAGGGTTCTGGAGCGTTCCAGGAGGTTGCCTCTATATGCTCTTCCGGCGTCATAGTTTGAATAATGTTAGTTTCAACATTAATGGGTGTACCTGAGATATAATGTTTAATTCTTCATCCATTAACCACCCTCGGATTAGTGCCTTCGGTGTTGTTAATCTTGATAGCTCCGAAGCGATTAACCTCTTCGAAGATATATGGTCCTTCTCATTTAGAGAGAAGCTTTCTTGCAAAAAATCTAAAACGAGAATGGTATAATAGAACTTGATCACCTACTTTGAATTCCTATTTTTGAATTCTTTTATCATGACATCATCTTAACTTTTTCTTTAAACAATTTGGAATTTTCATATGCTTGTGTCCTCCATTCACCTAAAGAGCTAATATCAAATAACCTCTTTTCACCGGCAAGTTGGAAGTCATAATTAAGTTCTTTAATCAAATAACCTCTTTTCATATGCTTTATGTTCTAAATCAAGAGGTAATGATACACTTCTCCTTAGACCATTTTATATGGGGACATAACCCATAGGATTCTTATAAGAAGTTCTGTATGCCCACAATGCATCATCAAGTTTCTTAGACCAATTCTTTTTGGATATATTAATGGTCTTTTGTAAGATTAACATTATTTCTTTATTACTCAATTTAACTTGACCACTAGACTGAGGATGATAAGGTGATGACATTCTATGGTTAACATCATATTTAGCAACAAGTTTACGGAATGCACCATGAATAAAATGTGAACCACCATCAGTCATTAAATATCTAGGGACTCCAAACCTTGGGAAAATAACTTATTTAAGCATTTTAATAGAAGTGTTATGATTAGCACTACTAGTTGTAGTAGCTTCTACCCACTTAGTAACACAATCAACAACAACTAAAATATGGGTATACCCATTAGAGGAAGCAAAAGTCTCATATAATCAAATCCCCAAACATCAAATGGCTCAATAGCAAGTGAATAATTCATAGGCATTTCCTGACATCTACTAATATTACCAATTCTTTGACATTCATCACAAGAAGGGACAAACTTACGTACATCCTTGAAGAGAGTGGGCCAATAAAAACCAAACTCTAATACCTTATGTGCAGTTCTGTCTCCCGTGTGCTATCCACCATAGGCCTTGGAGTGACACTTCTGTAGGATTTGTTCCTATTCATGCTCAGGTACACAATGTGTAATAACACCATCTACTCCTTCTTTATATAGATGTGGGTCATCCCAAAATTAATGTCTCAAATCAAAGAACTTTTTCTTTTGTTGGTATGTGAAACTAGGTGGTATATATTTTGCAACAATGTAATTAGCATAGTCTGCATACCAAGGAGTATTATGAGAAGCATTTACAACAACTAGTTGTTCATCAAGAAAACTATCATCAATAGGCAATGGGTCATCAAGAACATTTTCCATGCTAGACAGATTATCAGCTGCGGGATTCTCAACTCCCTTTCTATCAATAATATGCAAATCAAACTGTTGTAGCAAAAGAAGCCACCTAATAAGTCTAGGTTTAGCATCTTTATCTTTCATAAGATATTTAATAGCAGCATGATCAGTGTGAATAGTTACTTTAGTATCAACGATATAGGATCTGAATTTATCACATGCAAACACAACTGTTAGAAATTCTTTTTCAGTAGTAGCATAATTTCTTTCAGCATTGTCTAGAGTTCTACTAGCATAATGGATCAGATTCAATTTCTTATCAACTCTTTGCCCTAGAACAACACCAACAACATACTCACTAGCATCACATATAATTTCAAAAGGCAAGTTCCAATCGGATGGTTAAAAATAGGTGCAGAGGTTAAGGCTTTCATAAGTATTTCAAAGGCTTCTACGCAATCATCACCAAAAATAAATGGAACATCTTTTTGCAAAAGATTAGTAAGAGGCCTAGAAATTTTAGAGAAGTCTTTAATAAACCTTCTATAGAAACCAGCATGACCAAGGAGACTTCTTATACCTTTTATATCTTTAGGACATGGCATTTTCTCAATTGCACCAACCTTAGTTTTATCTACTTCAATACCTCTTTCAGAAATTTTATGCCCAAGGACAATACCTTCATTCACCATAAAGTGGCTCTTCTCCCAATTGAAGACAAGATTAGTTTCTTCACATCTCAACAAAACTTAATCAAGGTTGCTCAAGCAATCATCAAAAGAAGTCCCATAAACGGAAAAGTCATCCATGAATACCTCAACAATCTTTTCACAAAAATCAAGGAATGTGACAGTCATATATCTTTGAAAGGTAGCAGGTGCATTGCATAAACAGAAACGCATACGTTTATAAGCATAAGTTCAAAAAGGACAAGTAAAAGTGGTTTTCTCATCTTGTGACACAGGTATTTGAGAAAAACCAGAATAACCGTCTAGAAAGCTGAAGTGTGTATGCTTAGACAATCTTTCTAACATTTGGTCAATAAAAGGCAAGGGGTAATGATATTTCCTAGTAGCTTTGTTTAATTTCCTAAAATCAATTACCCTCCTATAACCAATTACAATTCTTTGTGGGTTAAGTTCATTTTTATTGTTAGGAACAACAGTAATGCCTGCTTTATTAGGGACACAATGAACAAGACTTACTCATCTACTATCAGATATGGGATAAATTATACCTACTTCCATAAGCTTTAATATTTCAGTTCTTACCACGTACTTCATCTTAGGATTCAGCCGTCATTGATGATGAACAACTGGCTTAGCATCGGGCGCCATATTAATCTTGTGCTGACACAGAGTGGTACTAATTCCCTTAAGATCATCAAGAGTATATACAATAGCAGCACGATGTTTCCTCAAAGTTTTAAGCAATCTCTTTTCTTCATGCTCTGAAAGGTTAGATTGATAATAACAGGATATATCTTCTTTTCATCAAGATAAGCATATTTCAATGTATATGGTAATTGTTTTAATTCAAACACGAGATCACTCTTAGGTGGAAGAGGGTCCCCAAGAGTTTAGATGGGCAAACTATGGTTAAGGATAGGTACTTGTTTGAAGAATATATCATCTATTTCATTCCTTTCATTCATGTGCATATCATTTTCATGGTCTGGCAAATATTGTTCTAAAGGATCATAGGAGGAACAATAATAGAAGCAAGACCAATAATTTCATCCTTACTAGACAATTCTTTCTCATGTGAGTGTCTACTAAACTTAGCGAAATTGTACTCATGGGACACATCACCAAATTTGTCTCTAACCTTCTCCTTGACACAATCAATTTCAACATTAACGGTATTCAAGAAAGGCCTACCAAATATAATGGGACAAAAATTATCTTGTTGTGAACCAAGTACTAAGAAATCAGTTGGGTATTTGATCTTACCACACAAGACTTCAACATCTCGAACAATCCCAAGTGGTGAAATAGTATCTCTATTTGCCAGCCTAATAGTAACATCAATATCTTCAATCTCAGCAGGTGCAATATCATTCATAATTTCTTGATATAAGGTAAACGGAATAGCAGTAACACAAGCACCCATATCACATAAACCATGACAGCAATGATCTCCAATTTTAACAGAAACAAGAGGCATGCCCACTATGGGCTTATTCTTATCTAGCATACCGCGTTCATTTATAATAGTTTAGCAATTCTAGCCGCATCATCACAAAAATAAATAACATGCCCATCAATAATATCAACCAAGAGATCATTAACCATTGCACCATTAGGTTCAACCTTAAAGTTTTTTCCAAAGGGTCTAGGTGTTCTAATATTACTTTTATTAACCACAATTGTAGCTTTAGTATGTTCCTTAATCCTAACGGGGAAAGGAGGTTTCTCAATATAAGCAGTAGGCACAATTGGATCAATATTGTAAATGATTGTTTCATCTTTAACTATAACAGGTTACTCAGTTATTTCTTCTATAGGTGGATGATATTTAAACCACTTTTCTTTACGGAGATCAACATGATCAGGAAAAGATTCACAAAATGTAGCTATCGTAGAATCAAGTATGTATTAGTATTAAACTTATGAAAAGCATCGGTTTCCATAAAAGATTTAACACAATCAAACTCAAGAGTTATACTTGACTCTTTACCTTTGTCGAATTCACAATCTTCAGAGTTGCATTTAATTCTACAAAATATTCTACTTGAATTCAATAGTTTTCTTCATAAAAGAACTTGTAGAAGAAGAATCGAGCATGGATCGGTCATTATGAGAAAGTTGGGCATAAAAATTATGAACAATTATTTTTATTGAGAGCTCATGTTAGGGCATGTGTGCATCTGCACTTAAGCCTCCCCCAATACTTTATCCTTCATGAGGCCGAAAATTACGTATTTATAATTCTGATCACGATGAACCAGATGCTTAGGATAAAACTTCTGATGAAATTCCAATTTCAATCGGGTCCAATCCCACGTTCCAATATCATCACATAGCCTATACCATGTCAATGCATTTCCCTCCAAATATAAATGGAAAACCTTCTTATTAACTCCATCTCGGATAAACCCGCAAGCTTAAACAATCCACAAATTTTGTCCAAATAGATTAAGTGCATATCAGGATGTATTGTTCCCTCTCCTGCATAAGGATTAACTAGCAGTTTTTCTATCATACCCGAAGGGATCTCATAATATATTTTCAGTATGTTCAGTAGGTTGAGGGGCAACTTTAAATTCTTTTGGTCGAGGTGAAGATACCCCGACAAACCGCTCAAAGGATTACTTTCCATAGGGACAAGTGAAAGTAAATTTCAGCACGTAATATAAAAAATGTTTCCTTACCAAAGGCGCTTCACTCCCCGATAACGGCACCAGAAAAGAGTCTTGATGATCCACAAGTATAGGGGATCAATTGTAGTCCTTTTGATAAGTAAGAGTGTTGAACCCAACGAGGAGTAGAAGGAAATGACAAGCAGTTTTCAGCAAGGTATTTTCTCCAAGCACTGGAATTATTAGTAACAAATAGTTTGATAGCAAGACAATTCGTAACAAGTGACAAGTAGAAATAGTAGCAAACGTGCAGCAAGGTAGCCAAGTCCTTTTTATAGCAAATGACAGCCTGGAACTTTCTCTTATAGCAAACAAAGCGTTCTTGAGGACACATGGGAATTCATCTAGTCACTTTCATCATGTTTATCTAATTCATGTTCGCTACTTTGATAATTTGGTGTGTGGGTGGACCGGTGCTTGGGTGTTCTCACTTGAACAAGCCTCCCACTTATGTTTACCCCCTCTCACAAGCATCCACAGCTACGAAAGAAGAATTAAGATAAATCTAACCAAGCATGAAACATGTGGATCCAAATTAGCCCCTTATGAAATAGTGCATAAACTAGGGTTTAAGCTTCTGTCACTCTAGCAACCCATCATCTAATTACTACTCCACAATGCCTTCCCTTAGGGACAAGTATGGTGAAGTGTCATGTAATCGACGTTCACTTGACACCATGAAAGGAAGCAACAACATACATATCATCAAAATATCGAACAAATACCAAATTCACATGATTACTTATAACCGGACTTCTCCCATGTCCTCAAAAACAAAAGCAACTACTCACAAATCATATTCATGTTCAAGATCAGAGGGGTATTGAATATCATCAAGGGTCTGAACATATAATCTTCCACCAAATAAACCAACTAGCATCAACTATAAGATGTAATCAACACTACTAGCAACCCACAAGTACCAATCTGAGGTTTTGAGACAAAGATTGAATACAAGAGATGAACTAGGGTTTTAGATGAGATGGTGCTGGTGAAGATGTTGATGAAGTTGGTCCTCCCATGATGAGAGGGTTGTTGGTGATCTCGTTAGCTTTGATTTCCCCCTCCCGGAGGGAAGTATCAGGGCTGGGCCGGCAAAATCCGGGGCCCTACGCGGAACTAAAAAATGAGGTCCTATCTCACTAAAATGAACTAACGAGCAGTTATATGATATAATGTCTTATATAACAATTGAATGTATGGAAAATCATACATATTCAACTCCTGGTTGCCTAATATTTGTCTGAACAACATCATTCCTTTAGTATTATTTGAAATGAAATCTTCAATGGTATCCTCGTAATCAATCTTCTTCGGCACTTTGCTCTCAAGTGCAGGAGGCGAGCCAAGATTTAAACGTGAGGGGGAGAGGGAAGAGAATGACCACACAATAGATAAAACTTCACGGAAAATGATCCTTGTGAATCTTTAGTACTCCCTCAATTCCCTTAGACAAGGCCACAAACTCATATTACAGGTACCAAGATAATATTTAATGACTCCTTTGTAAGTCAACTCTTCTTTTTGTTAATCGGGATCATTAATACACCACAAGCATGCAACGAATGAATGAGAAGGAAGTGGCTGAGTGTCATTATGACTACATGCATGTAAGTATTAAAAAGTTGATAGTACGAGGAAACATCAATAATTTTTGCCTCGATTACTGTTGGTGGCCTTATATTGATGCAAAATGTATTTTTGATAGTGGCCTTGTAAAAGGGAATGGAGGGAGTATTAGATTACCTTTAGACCATGGAGTATTTTGCAGCAATTTCATTTGAAGTAAGTGATCATGTGATTTGCCAAATTAATCAAAGTCAACTCCCACGAAAAAGCGACACGCCTAGTTTTTTAATTAGCATGTTGTCTTACATGCAACTAAACAAAATCAGTACACTACTGGATTGAATTCCACCAACATAATACAAACTAGTACTTAATACATACCTTTAGATTCAAGTGCTCAAGGAACGAATACGCTGATATAATACAATGATATGCGGACTGGAATACTCTATGTGGCACCGCAATGTCAGTGTAGGATCGATAGAGACATTGTAAGTTGACGGCTAGCATCAAACCAACGGAGGTGTGTAGGTGGAATCCGGCAACTCACAAGGACGCAACCGGCATAGCAACGACGATGGCGTGGAATGGATTGATCTGAGCGGCTAGGGATGGACGCTAGGTCTTGCCAACCATGTAAACGAAACCCGACAATTACCTTGGTGGCCTAAATACACAGGATAATGGGCGTGGGCTCTTTTGGGCTTCAGTACACATCACATAAAGGTAATTATGGCTGGGCATAAACTAATTATATCTGTGGCTAGAGTACATAACAACCATATCTTACCGCTACCCTGAATCTTTTGAGGCGGGTCAATCATTGGTTGGCTCTGGATGCGATTGATTTTCTTTGCGATCGATCTCGTTCAAAGGCATCAAACAGGCTGCTAGGAGGCGCCCATTAAGAAACATACATAGGCCTTATAAAAACTTAGGGCCCCCAAAATGTATGGGCCCTGTGCGGGCTGCACAGCCCGCACACCTATGGGCCGACCCTGGGAAGTGTCCCCAGCGGAATCGCTCCGCCGAAGGGAAAAAGTACCACTGTCCAGGTTCCGCCTAAAGACGGTAGTGCTTCGTCCCGAAACCTTCCTCTTGATTTTTTTTCTAGGTCAAATGACACCTTATAGTAGAAGATGGGCTTCGGAGGCCTGCCAGGGGCCCCACAAGTCCAAGAGGCGCGCCTAAGGGGTAGGGCGCGCCTCCCATTCTCGTGGCTGCCTGGTGGGGCCCCTCTGGTAATTCTTTCGCTGATATTTTTATATATTTCAAATAATTCTCCGTGAAATTTCAACTCATTTTAAGTTATGCAGAATAGGTATCTCTGATGTAGCTTTTTCAGGTCCAAAATTCCAGATGCCAGTAATCTCCCTCTTCATGTAAATCTTGCAATTTAAGAGAAAAAAGACATTAGAATTGCATCACAAAGTGTTATAATGATCAAAAACATTATAAATAACAGTAGGAAAACATGATGGAAAATGGACGTATCAGACTGCTCTACCACCAACGTTGGTAGTGAAGACAGAGGAGGAGGCCGCCGACTTGGCCGCCCTGGAGGAGGCTAACCAGCGGCAATACAAGGAGTCTGAGGCGCGGGAGGAGGTGACCTGGCCTCGCGTAGGCACTGGTGTGGAGGCCTTCATATTGCTGCCGCCACCACCCGCGCCTGGCGTAGAGGCCTTCGTGCCGCCACCACCACTACCCGCGCCTGACATGCAACACACCTACCAGCGGACAACCACCATGCCTGTCTACGTTTCTTGCCCACTTGTCTGGGTGGGCATGGAGGAGCAGGAACATGAGCACATCCTGGAGTGGGAGGCGTGAGCGCTAGCCAGGGAGTGGGCAGATAGGCGATGGTGACCCAGGTATACTGCAACAAGGAGGAGTCCCACGAGTTCGCTCAGGAGGCAGCACGTGTGCAACAGCCGGCGTCCGATGCGGCCAAGCAAGCGGTGGCTGCTCTGACTTCCTACCAGCAAGCCTTTCCCTGGGCGCAGGCTAATGACCCACAAATATAAGGGATCGCAACAGTCTTTAAAAATAGTATTTCATCCAAATTTATTGATTTGACACAAGGGGAGTCAAATAATACTTATAAGTCTTAGCAGTTGAGTTGTCAATTCAACCACACTTGAGAAATCACATCCGTGCAACAATTTATTAGTAGCACAATAATTTGATAGCAGTAGTGATGGCAGAGTAATAACATTAATAGTAGCGGCGGTAGTAACAAGTTTGTAATGGTAGAGTAATAGTAACTTGAGCAAAGGCAATAGAAAAAAAAGCATAAGCATGGAGTAGCGATGGGATGTTCAGATGAGATTCAATATGCAGCGGTCACAACCTAGAGCGACCAAACTATCTTCAATTCATTAATCATATGTAGGCATATATTCTGTATATAGTTATACGTGCTTGCGATAAGAACTTGCATGACACTTTTTGTCCTACCCTTCCGTGGAAGCGGGGTTCTAATGGAAACTAAGAGTAATTAATATGCTTCTTTTAATAGATAATCAGAACAAAGCATTAACACTAGTAAATACACTAACTCCTCAAATTATAGTCATCATCGTAGAGTATCCCAATTATCGTCACCCTGGGGCCTATGATTCAGGACAATAATAGGTGCATACAACCTACAGATACGATCAAAAACTCAAATATATTCATGAATATATAGGAGGTTAAGATCTGAAATCATGGCACTCGGGTTCTAGTGGCAAAGCATTATGCATAACAAAGTCACAGCAACATCACATATGATAGTGGATATTAAGGATCAAGCCCCGACAAATTAACACGACTACCTAAGAAATCTCATCCAATCTCATCTACATCTAGTATGCCTACAAGGAGATTACTCACACATGATTGTGAGTATCATAAAATTGTTGATGAAGAAGGGTTGGTGATGACGACGACAATGATTATCTCTCTTCGAAGCCTCGATTGGACTCCAAATTATGGCTCCCGACGAAGAATAGGAGCTAGCGGCGGCTTCATATTGTAAAACGTGATGAAACATTATCAACAATTTTTTTCCAGGGGATGTGTATTTACAATGTCGGAGTTAGGTCAAGAGGATGCTCAAGGGCCCACATGGACACCTGGTGCGGCATGGGGGGTGGTCGTGCCGCCTGTCCATCTAGCCACCGCCTGGCTCCTCTTCAGTACTTTTTGGCTCCAATATTTTGTATATTTTTCAAAATAAATCTTTAAAAAATTCTGTCCAACGAAAATAGCGTCAGCATGTGTTAGTTTCACTTAAATCATGCAAATCAGAGACTAAAATAAGAGCAAAAGTGTTCGAAAAAATTAGATACATTGTAGACTTATCACAGGCGCCAGAGTACGTCAACCTCCCCAACGAGAACTAGAAAAAGGACGACGACGACGATGACGCCATGCGCCCTAGATCCGCAGGCCGCCGCTGTTTTTGTTTTTTCATGTTTTTAGTTTAAGTTATTATTAATGTAAGTGGACTTTGGGCGGCATTTGAAACTATATGTTTTAGGTTTTTATTTGGATTTTAGTTTTTTTTTGTTCGTAAATTTTGGATGCAGTCAACCGCGTTGGGCGCACGTCATCCCAGCCAAGACTAAACACTCTCGTCTGCTCGGCCAACCCAAATGTACAAAAAAGCAAATAAAAACCGCGTCTGTTTAGGTCGACGCATTGGAGTTGGCCTAAGGTTGAGAAGGGGGAGATGGGTGGGACCCACAAGGAACACATGTTGTCTTGGGGAGGCGGGACGATGATGAGTTTTCGATCGGGTCAATTGTGGATGTGACTGGTTCATGAAAGACGCAACACGCCCTATATTATGCTTGGTTGTTTGCAACATGGCCAATATTGCAAACGTTTGTGTGATGAGATGGGTGATGTACGCCGCAATCAAGATCAAATGGTCAGGAAAGCCTAGATGCGCACTCACCATTAGTTAGTTGAGCGGAAGGGTTTCCGCTTAAGGGCTTGTTCGGTTGAGATGGATTTGAAGGGGGTTGAGGGGGAATTAATTCCCTGCAAGCAAAAATCCCTGCAAATCCCCTCCAGTCCATCTCGGGTTGGGATTAACCGAACAAAGCCTAAGAAAGCATTTGATGAGACGACCCCGCGCAATCGTGGTAGTATATGCATTGGTAGACTATACCAAACAAACAAACGGCTGGGCCCAACGGCTTTGTTGGCAGCGAAGGAATGAATTGTTTCGAGTTATGTGACTGGTTTCCGTGGACCTAGCAAAAAATTCACAAAGATGATGCGACACAAGCATCGGGAACAAGCAAAGATGTGTGCAGTTGACGATGAAAAAAGGACAGACAGAGGTTGAAACGCGCAGAGTAAGCGCGTAATATGAAAGCATACTCCTTAAAGAGGGTTAAACTTTACTTCTGGTGTTTTTCTCTCTACTACTATATGCATGGTAATATTAAAAATTACTAGTACTCCCTCCGTTCAATAATATTTTACAAGCAACAAGGGCTTATTCACTACGAAACTGCTCCACACACAATGCTCTCTGGGTGATCTGTGCACGACAAAGTAATCCAGCGGCCGTTGCTTCGTTGCGGAGCAGATTCCTACGCTGGATTTAATTGTCCTCTGCAAATCGTCCTGATATTGTCGTCCGCATAGCACTGCTCCTTCTTGAACACAAAAAATCAGGTGGGGGAGCTCTCCCCCCAAGTTCAAAAAAAAATGCAAGGCACGTTTGTCTTTTCACTTCTTTGTCTCTTTGAATGTGCGACTTTGAATTAATATACACCAAGTATATATAGATTGAACGTGTAACAATGGCGTCAATGTATTTATGTTGCAAAACATTTTCATGCCATATGTCTTCATACTAATTATATATGAAAATTGTACTTATAAATGAAGGCCATAAAAAAATCAAGCGTGCCTTCCATTCTGAAAAAACAGGTGTACTAGTGCTATGCGGACGACAATATCAGGACGATTTGCAGACGACGGCTAAATCCAGCGTAGGAATCTGCTCCGCAACGAAGCAACGGCCGTTGGATTACTTTGTCGTGCACAGATCTCCCAGAGAACATCGTGTGTGGAGCAGTTTCGTTCAAGAAGGGGCCAGGCCCGAGATATTTACATGAGGGAAACGAGTACAATGAATACTCACAAGCAAAGAGGGGCTAAACTAGAAAAAAAAGAAGTGGAGAGGTGGGAAGCACTCTCTTTCAGGGGAGCGTCGCGTGGTCAGGGCGGACAACCAAACATCGACATGAACCCGGTGCTCGGCCTTGAACAATCCTCGCCAGAGGACCGCGTCGTCTCTACATGCTTTGAGTGTGAGCTCAAGGGACGAAGTGGCTTCTCGGAAGACGACCACGTTTTGCCTCTTCCAAAGGTGCTAACAGCAGAGGAGCACAAAGTCATCTGGAGACGCGGTTCCCACAGCCACAGACACATCGAGGAGGTGCAGGTCTCGGACGGTGGCGCCAAAAACAGGAAGGCGTAGGTGCCCCCAGAAGCCTCAGGCAAACGGGCACTCGAACATGAGGTGATCAGCCGTCTCGAGCGACGCCGAACAAAACGTGGCTTACATTTTGAGAAGGATGGAGTAGTAATTAGTACTCCCTTCATCTCATAATACTTGTTGTGGTTTTGCATTAAAACCACGACAAGAATGATGGAACAAAGGAAGTATATAAACACACTATTCCCTCAAACCAGGAGTATAAGGCACACAATGTAGGACTCTAAGTCAGCTAAAATAGTATGTTTGCTTTTATTACATCATCTTATTATACTTGTTGAACAATGTAGGATTTTAGATCGGATACCCCTTCGCTCCTCATGCTCCCATGACCCAACGCTAGAGTTTCCCTTGCCTCCCGCCGCGTAGCCACCGGCCCGCCTCGTCTCCTATGGATTTAGGGCCACGGTCCTTGCCAACGGGAGGGCACCGTTTTTAAGTATTTTCTTGAGTTTTGGTAAGGATTGTGTCCTGCTCAGGAAGGCGAGGTGGTGGCAGCTTCTTCAAGATGAAATAAGGTTCTCCTCTAGTCCATGTCTCAGTGGTGTCTCTAGTGGCGTCGGAGGGTGTGTGGAGGTTTATCTCCGGCGGATCTCGCGGGATTCGGTCGGGGTTTTTCATTGGTGGATTCACTTGGATCCGGTTTTCGTTCGTCTATGCTCGTGTGTCTACATGTTGGATGTTTTTGATCTACGCTTCTCTTCATCAGTGACGGTTGTTGTTCTGGTGCGTTAGTCCTCTGGGACCTTAGCACGACGACTTTTTGATTGTCTTCTACAACAAGGTTTGTTCGGCTCCGGCGACGGAGAGACGATGACGGCGGCGCGTCTTCGGCGCGCTCCAGTGCTTGTAGTCATCGCTAGGTGGTCTACGGACCTGAATATAACTTTTGGTGTAAGGGCATCTCCAACAGTTGTAAGATAGGTGTTGGTAAATTTGCCACCTAGGACATAGTGATGATGTGGCATGCATTAAATATGGAGAGAGAGCAAAGTTGTATGTAGATTAACCAACAACCTTTGCACAAGCTCCAAGATGAAATAGAGAGAAACCACATTTATTTTCTCACCATCTATTGGATAGTTTACATACAACCCATTGGAGTAGTTGTATGATAGCTTGTTGGTTGATGACATGGACATTTTACCAACAGGACTAACATACAATCTGTTGGAGATGCCCTAAGTGATACTCCAAGACTTCAACCAATTTAAGGCATAGTAAGCATTGGAGATGCCCGGCATGCATTTTGACCATGCTTTCGCATCACACACATGCAGGCATCATGAGAAACATGTGTACAACCCCTCTAAGGCACACCATATTACTGTCGTATTGGCTGTATACGTAGTCTTTTTCCTCTACATATACAAGCAAGGGAGCCTAGTGATGCTGTTGTAGTACTACTACAACTTGAAACCCACTGATTGCTTGTATGCTACCTTAGCAGCTACTACTCCTATTGCCTAGAGAAACTATAAAAGTTGATGTTTGTTGCTTGCATGTTTGCAGTGGGGCATGAATGGGGCTAACTGCAAGCAGCAAGTTGCGGAAACAGGTTCACAGCCGCACCTAGCTACACTGGCTGGTCTTGTGACGATGCCACTGCAATGGAAGCGTGCCTCTGCACTGTCGTCAGTGTATATTACACCAACCTACGAAAGGCAGGGGCTATGAGCTAGTAGTAGCTAGCTGTTGTACTATTACATACTTCTAGCATTCCCACCGTAGCACTTCCTCTACCTTTTTCCTTTGAGATTAAGGAATCAAAAAGATGCATGCGTTCAAAGAAATAAAAAACAATGCGTTAGGGCAACTCCAACGCGGTAACTCAAATCGCTTCTAAATATCCGAACAGTATAGTTTTAAAAGAAGTTATCATTTTTCTTTGCGGGATAAACTTCCGATCTATTCATTTTCAATCATGGTAGTACAACGAACACTAGAAATAATAAAAATTACATTCAGATCCGTAGACCACCTAGCGATGACTACAAGCACTAAAGCAAGCCGAAGGCGCGCCGCTATCATTGCCCCTCTTTCGCCGAAGCCGGACAAACCTTGTTGTACTTGACAGTCGGAAAGTCGTTGTGCTAAGGCCCCGTATAACCAACGCACTAGAACAGCAACCGCCGCCGATGAAGTGTAGATAAGAAGGATCCAACCTGAAGACACACGAACAAAGACGAACGACGAACAGCTTCGAGCAAATCCACCAGAGATAGATCCACCCGAGACACACCTCCACACGCCCACCGACGATGCTAGACGCATCACCAGAACGGCGACTAGGCGGGAAGACCTTTATTCCATCTTCAGGGAGTCGCCGTTGTCTCACCTTCCTGAGTAGGACACAAACCTTAAAAAAAGATCTAAAAACGGAGCCCTCCCACCGGCAACGGCCGGGATCCACTCCGTCCCCATGGCCCTAAGGCCACGGTAGACGGGGTGGACCGACGTCGGCGCCGGCGAGAGGCAGAGAAACCCTAGTTCTTTTGGGGGGGGGAGGGGGGGGGGTGGGGGGGGGGGTAGGCGGCGGCTGGCTAGGCGTCTCTTGAATCTGATCTCTATACAATTTTTTTAATCATTTATCATGAGTCAAGAAATGTCCGTGGACACTGACAAATGTTCAAATCCCGCAAATCATAAATAATACCCCACGCGTTGCTACGTGAATCGGTTATAATATGTTCTATTGAGATTTGATTGTGTGAAATATAAATAAAATTTATACCATGTGAACCAAAACTATATATATATATATATATATATATATATATATGACTTATTATATTTGATCATGTTTAGTGTAAAATATTTATTGAATATATAGAATAATAGAATAAAATATTGTCTCATGCATGGTTGCATACTGAGATGGGTCTTATCCCATCTATAATTGTAAGGTGATGTGGTATGCTTGCATGTCGAGATAAATAAGTTAGTGGAATAATTCTCTTAGGTATACTCGATATGGTTGGATGGCTGGCGCCTGTTCGACTGTCTAAGACACATGTCCGTACACATTTGGTGATGTCCATTTTAATGTACAGCATTGGGTTGCCCTTAACACAAACTAAGCAGTAGTAGAACGCTAACTGAATGTACCAGAGTAATAAAGCATCCAATTAGTGAAATAAATGAAAAGTACCTCAGTAACTAGCAACGAGCCATTTGGACTAATTAATATGACGTAAAATTGTGCATTCGGAAGAAGATTTTAATGGTATATTTATTTTTATACATAACACATATTTGTGTTGATTAAATTAGTGGTTAAAAACTTAAAATTATAATTAAATTACGAGCGGGCTTGTAATCCAGAACTGCAAGAGTAATATAATAAAAAAACAATCCAATGATACTCCTTATCAGTATAAATATTTTTCTATACATTTTCAGACAAAGTTACAGATGCTATTTTTGGTATTTTTTTACATGCACTCCCTAGAAAGTCGTCTATTTACGGGAACCCCCCCCCCCCCAAAATGCATATATTCGTTGGTGCAGATGAAGCCATATCTGTTCATCAGTAAGAAATCATCTCAACTACAAGCGTTGGGCGCGCTTTGCTATGCCATTGTTGTTATTAAGTTTTCATATTTGTTTACTCACTTTGGTTTAAAAATATAAGGTACATTAGTTTTTGAAAAGTCAAACCGCTTTAAGCTTGACTAAATTTGTAGAACTATATCAATATCCAGAATATCAAAATCGGTACCATTAGATTTAGCATGAAAATAATTTTCATATTTTAATTAATTTGTATTATGGATGTTGACTTTTTGGCTTAGAACTTGGTCAAAGTTAAAGAAATTTAGCTTTTCAAAAAACTAACACCTTATAATTTGGTACTAAGGGGAGTATTTGGTTTTGGAGTGGGGGTGATGAAGTGTGTTTTCTTTTTATTCGCGATGCAGTGTTTTAGTGGGTCTTCAGCGGTGTATTTTGTGTTATCGGCTAATCAATCTATATTTATGTGGGGGGATTTTTTGGGTTGGTGAATGCATGTATTATATTGGTGCTATGTCCCGCAAAAAAATATTTGCGCTATGGTATTACATGTTGACGCTTCTTTTTTCTAGGTGGTGAGAGCGAGCGTGTGATTGATATGTTTTTATAGGCCGGTTATTGTCGATTGATTTGGAAATTCATTGATCCGGTTAAAATCATGAACCAAATCCAAAATTAAATACCTCAATCGAATGGGAGAGCTCCAAAAGTAAGAAGCCCAGTGAATTAGAAAAAAAAAATGAACGAGAGAGCTTTCTGAGGAATCGTTGACCCGGTCAAATCATGGTCCAATCCAAATGAATACCACAACTGAACAAGAGGCTCTAAACTTAGGGAGTATAGTGTATTACTCTCTCCGTTCCAAAATATTTGTCTTTCTAGAGATTTCAACAAGTGACTACATACAAAGCAAAATGAGTGAATCTACACTCTAAAATATGTCTATATACATCCGTATGTGGTAGTCCATTTGAAATCTTTAAAAAGACAAATATTTAGGAACGGAGGAAGTAGATGATAACATAACACATCATATATAATTCTTGGTTCTAGAAGGGACGGTCATATACATATGTTTTTCGCAGAATTTAAAAAATGGAAACATAATTAATAAATTCTGACTTTTTTATATGTTCATGTTAGTATTCTAGACAATTTTCATGTAAAAGGAATTGTTATGCTTAGTCAAGAAAAAGGTAAATTTTAGTGCCCTTGAAATGTTAAAAATTCTTGAAGTGAGCGTAGCTTAGATGGTTAGGTTTCTTGTGGTGAAACCAACCCACCATGATTCAAGCTCTAGACTTGGCACTGACAATCGCATTTTTCTCCCTCCCTTTGAATAAAAAACTATAGGATTAGTTCCTACCCTCACATTTCAAATGAAAAAACAGTTGCTCGGGCCTTCCTATTTGTTTGTCGGTTTTGTTACCCTATTATTTGGTTATCATCCTTCCTATAATCAATAAAATGGTCGTATGCATCTCCCAGATGCAGAGGCCGGGGGTCATCCTCCTTTTTGAAAGAAAAAAATTATTTGGTTATTCTGATATTACATTGATCTAATATGAACCATAGTCGATTTTTAGAAAGAAAGAAAACTATTAAGGACAAAATGCTGGCAATAAAAGCAAACCTTGTACCGTGGTTTGAAAGCATAGGGAGACATATGTATAACTAAAACAAACCTGCATAGGGAGAAATCTCCAGAACAGTATAGATACAGCAGCAAGCTTTTCAACCAACCTAAATACGTAGCCTCCAGGGCAGCAGCAGGCAAGGAAGCATGGCCGTAACTTGCTTCCACATGCCCCACGTGAAGGATTGGATTCCATCGAGTGCTTCCTTTCCTGCGTTAATCCCATGCATGCATGGAGATCGAACATCCTTCTGTAGCCGGCCTTCACAACATTGCTTGCTTGCTCGATCGATTGTATAAGGTCATGTGATCGGATCAATTGAATCGATGCTGAAATCAGCTGCCTCGATAGATCGATCATAATCAAAGCAGCCTTTTCCAGAACTACTCCTATTGTTATATGTATATACCGGTCTTTTTTGTTTTGTATATACTGGTCGCTGGTGTCGTACGTTTGATGCTACGCACATACATATTCTGTTGGGAATTTGCAAACAAATGCAGAGCACAAACGGGTGATAAACAAATACTGATCGACTGCAATCCGTGCTTGGTAAATTACACTTGACCTGGCAATACTCTTGGAAGGAAATGTAAAGCCACCTGAAAACCGGTGTTTGTGATTTGGCGCAGAATCTCAGCCGGACAACCGCTCCCCGCATGCCCGCTCCTGCGACCGCGCTCCCCCCTTCCCCTTCCCCACCTACCCCCACCGCCGCCGTCGATGGCTCGCCCCCCCACCGCCCCCGCAGCCACCGCTCGACGCCCCCATGCCTCGCCAGACCAGATCCACAGGCTCGCCCCCCAGGTCCCCCCCTCAAGGGGTCCCGCAGGGCTCGACGGTGATTCGGATGCCTCTGCCATTCGTTTACCAGGCTTTCCCAGAGAAGCTACGCCTGATTGGATCGGTCTCGCCGGCGACGCTTCAGGCAACAAGGATGCAGAGGTGGACAGAGAGGGCGATGAGGATCCGCGACGACGCCGACTCGTGGATGCAGTGCGTGAAGGATTGGAGGGAGGCAGATCTCGCTGCAGAGAGGAGTCTGAATCCGTTTTAAAAACTCTGCAGATTGAGGTACGCTCAGACTTGCCAGATCTAAGCAGATCGAGAGCTGCTCAACCTCGCTCGGAGGATCTACTTTGAAGGCACGAAGGCGGAGAAGGCCCACATGCCCAGTCCGAGGGAGCAGCCGGAGGCGTTCGTTGTCTGGGCGAAATCAGAAGCGAAGTGCGGCGACGCCCGCCGCAGGGCGCGCTGGGAAGGGATCCTCGGGCGCCTGCCTTCCAGCCCCCCTTCGGACTCGGAGGAGGTGGATCCATGGCCCTACCTGTCTCCGGTACCGGATCGGGATTGCGGCGACTACAACCCCTAAATCTCAATACTCTGGCAATTTCGGTCACGGGGGACAGCTAAGTGCAGCGCATGAGGACTGTGGAGCCGGACTTGGGGTGCACAGTGCGATGGCTAAATGCATCTTCTCGGTGGAGGGGGCCTGGAAAGAGCTGTCCAAGCAGAGTGAGCCCATGCCCCCGTCCACACCCACTCGCTATGAGCGGCCGACGAGAGACAACATTTACCCAAGCTCAGATCAGCGAGGAAGAAGAGATTTCAGAAGTGATGCTGACGGAGACAACATCAATGAGGATCCCAAGGAGAGGTCGCGATTTAGTGCCGAAGCTGGTTACCAGGATCCTGTCGTTCGCCACGGATCACGAACTGTCCTTGTTCCTGACGGGCAGATCGACACCGGCGAGGGTGGTGATCTCCTGGGCAATGGCGGCACAGGAATCACCGCTGAGAGCGAGGCAGGTCCGTTGGCAAGCATTGTGGAGACTGCAACTGCAGGAGAGCATCGCAATCGCCGTGAACCTGACAGCGCCCCAGTAACAAATTCCGGATCGAAGCAAAAAATCAGGGGCACTTCTGGTCATGGAGGCTTCAGGGGGGTTCAGAGTCGTGGACTTGAGGAGAAGAGGCCGGATTCAAAATGGCCACACGGCTGACGCAGCCGCCAACTCACCCACCAGACTGCCAGGTGATCATATTGACGAGGCGGAAGGATGGTACAGTCAGCTCTGGTAGACTATAAAAAGTGGGGTGGAGGGAGGAGAAGCTAGGGTTCCACCTCTCCCAACCACCCTCGCTATAGCGGCGGCTACCACCCCCGATCCAGATCTCATGGTGGATGGAGGCGCGGACGGGGCAGAGCCAAGAACAGAGGTGGTAGGGGGGATCAAGCAGGGAATTGGCCTCCCGACCACCAGCAGATCAATCAGGGGAACGGGGTGCAGCAGCAACAGCAGCCGTTCTTTGGTTTCGGTTACCAGGGCCCGCAGCCGCCATGGGCTTTCCCAGGTCAGTTTCCAGGACCTTACCCTCCGCCATGGGGAGGCCCGCAGCAGCAGTGGTTCGCCCCCCCACAGCCGTCTCAGGGGCAATCTAGCGGGCAAGGGGGGATCAAGGTGAAGCTCATGGTGGTAACCAACAACAGATCAGGTCTCAAGTCAAGAATCAACAGAAGAAAGGCAATGATGCAAATCAGAGGGCTCTAGCTGCCAACCCAGGTCTAATGTCCTATTCTGGGGTCACCTGTTACAATTGTGGTGACCCTGGGCACCACAAAGACAAGTGTACAAAGCCCAAATGCTGCTTTATCTACAAAATGATCAATCACAAAGTAGAGGACTGTCCAGTCAGGAAGAAGCCGCACTCGACAGCAAAGTTTGTAGGGAGTGCTGCACAGGGACTTAGCTTTTACCACCTGGATGCCCCTGATGTGAATGCCCAGCACACTGGGTGGCTGAAGAACGTTGGCATGGTTTTTGTTGAGTCTAGGGAGGTCTCAAAGCAGGAACTAGCAACAGAGTTTGCCAACATCTACAAAACCAATTGGCCCTGGCCCATCAATGCTCTAGATGAGTGGACATTTCTAGTCAAATTCCCTCCTGAGATAGATGTGGAGCAGGTGTCTGGATACCCCTGCTTTGGCCTGTCCAAAGAAAACACTATAGTGAATGTAGAAGTATGGAAAGGGGAGATCACTGCTGAAGAAGAGTTACAGAAAGTCTGGATCAAGTTAAGAAGCATGAACCCCAAGTGGTGTAAATGGTCACTGCTGGACCAGATCACATCTACGTTTGGTGTCCTGCTGGATGTGGACTGGCAGCACAACTTCCAGAACTTCTATGAAACTATCAGAGTAAAAATAGCATGTAAAGACCACTCCAGGGTGCCAAAGGAGAGAATTTTTGGAATCCATGGGAAGCTGTACAAAATCAAAGTTGAGGTAGAGCCACCAAATGCTGTTGTGGAAGAACAAGCCCAAGGACAAACCACAGGTGATCAGCAAAGTGGAGGGACTGACAACAACCACAACAGCAAAAACAATGATGATACAGCCTCTCATAAAAGTTCCAAAAGCTCAGATAATGGATCCAGGACCAGCTCTAGTAGTGGAATGAACAGGAGATCCAGTGATTACTGCCAGGAAGAGGTGGAGCCCCCCACCCCAACTAATCTACTGAAGAACAAGCTGCCAGACTCACTGCAGAACATCAAAAGCAGTGCACTTAGTCGCCTGCTAGATGATGGGGACCTAGGGGATGGCTTCAGCCTCCTAAGGGAAATGGAAAGCTGGGAGGATGATGGAATTAGCACTGAAGATGGAGAAGATGACATGTCAATGGAAACCCTGCACCTGCCTGGAAGCAATGCTGAAGAAGTTGTGGAGGATAAGAGGTATGAAGAAGACTTCCCACCAATCCAACAACAGAACAATGCAAAAAATTGGGGCCCTGTCCAAGCGGCCAGAATGAGTGCAAGGGTTGCTGGAGACACCAGAACCATACTTCAAAAGGCTCAACAGTTCAAAAGTGCTCAAGATGCAAGAACCACCAGAGAAGGTATAAACAAACCCTTCTCCCTTTTTAATAATCCCAGTTTCATTGCTGTTGCTAATAAAGTAGGTATAGATGTTATTTTGGAAGAAAAAATAGATGCTGACCCTTCCAACAATGTAGCTGATAGATGTAGGGAGGGGTGTGTGATCCCTGACAGAACTGCAGGTTCTGCTTCAGACTTCATCACCCCAAAGAAAATACCTAGTGATGATAATGTTGAATCTAGCAATAGTGAGCTGTGGTATTTGGTTTGTAAGAATAGAAGGGGCAAGCACCCCAGAACTAGACTTGTAACATGAATGCTCTGTTCTGGAATGTGAGAGGGATTACTGCCCCTGGTAGGAAAGCTCTGATCTTGAAAACTATGGCTAAAACCCATGCTTTCATTGTAGGTTTTCAAGAAACTAAGAAAGAGGAGTTTTCGGACTCCTTTTTAAAATCCCTAGTAGGCAGTAGAAACTTTTGGCATCACTTACCAGCCCAGGGCTCTGCTGGAGGCATCCTGATGGGAGTAGATCTGGACATCTTAGATGTTGTCTCCTGGTCCAATTTAGAATCTTCTGTTAGTTGTGTTATGAAGTTGAAAACAAATGACAATCCATTTAGAGTCATTACTGTCTATGGTTCTCCTTATGAAGAAGGAAAAGAAGATTTTATCTCTGAACTTCATACCTTGTTCTTGGAAGACCCTCTCCCCACTCTTATAGGGGGAGATTTTAATTTAGTGAGATATGCCAAAGATAAAAGTAATGGCAATATTAACCATAGATGGAGTGAGAATTTTAATGCCTGGGTTGAAATCTGGAGCTTGCTTGAGATTAAGCTGTCTAGCAAGAGATTTACTTGGGCCAACAACCAGGTGGACCTAATCATGTCCACAATAGATAGGCTTTTTTGTAATACTGAAATGGACATGATCTTCCCCATGGCATCCTGTAGGGCTTTTCCTAGGTGTGGGAGTGACCATGTTCCTTTAATTTGGGATTCTGGTTTAAACCAAACCCCTAAATGCAGTAGTTATAAAATGGAGAAGTGGTGGCTCCTTAGAGAAGACTTCTCCAATCTAGTTGCTGGAATTTGGAGTGAGACCACTAATGCCTCCTCCCATATTGAGAACTGGCAGAATAAAATCAGAAAGCTCAGGAGAATCACAAAAGGGTGGAGCTCCAATGAGGAAGCCCAACTTAGAAGATACAAAAAATCCTCCTAGAAGATTTTGATAAGCTTGATATTAAGTCTGAAATCACAAACCTTCCTGAAGTTGAATTTACTAGAATTAGATTCATCCACTCTCAGCTCCAGAAAATTTGGCTCCAAGAAGAGGTTAAACCAAAACAGAGATCTAGGGATAGAGAGATTAAAGAAGGTGACAGGAACACTGCATATTTCAATGCAGTGGCCAACCAGAGAAGGAGGAAATCTATCATCCACTCTCTAGATGGGCCTGAAGGGCTAGTCACTGATAATGCTGAGATGCTTAAAATTGCTAGTGACTATTACAAAGATCTTCTTAAAAAAGAAGATAGGAATGGATTTAAAATGAATCAAAACTTTTTCTCTGAAGGAGAAAAAGTAACTACTGAAGAGAATGTCACATTAGAAGCTCCTTTTTCAAAAGAGGAGGTCAAACAGGTTGTTTTTGACTCATACTCTGATGGAGCCCCAGGGCCTGATGGGATTCCCTTCTTTTTCTACCAGCACTTTTGGGAGCTGGTGAAGAAAGATCTGATGAATATGTTTTCAGACTTCCACAAAGGGGAGTTTGACATACACAGACTTAACTTTACTATGCTGACCCTAATCCCTAAAGAACCAGATGCTTCCTCTATGAAGAAATTTAGGCCCATCAGCCTTTTGAATTGTAGCTTCAAGATTTTCACTAAGGTACTCACCAATAGATTCTCAAAGATCCTACAAAGGTTGGTAGCTAGTAACCAATCTGCCTTCCTAAAAGGCAGGTATATGCTAGAAAGTGTAGTTACAGCACATGAGGTGCTGCACTCTATTCATTCTAGCAAGAGACAAGGGTTGGTGTTAAAGCTAGACTATGAAAAAGCCTTTGATAAGGTCAACCTAGAATTCTTAGAGGAGCTACTTAAGTTTAGAGGGTTTGGGGGGAGATGGATTCAATGGATTAAGTAAATTACCCATGGGGGGTCCATTGGAGTCAAGGTGAACAACAGTGAAAGTGATTTCTTCCTCACAGGGAAAGGGCTCAGGCAAGGAGACCCCATTTCCCCACTATTATTTAACCTAGTAGTGGATGCTCTCACCAGAATGCTAATGAAGGCAACCAATCAGGATATGATTGCTGGGCTCTGCCCAGAAGCCTGCCCAGGTGGGATCATCTGCTTGCAATATGCAGACGATACCATCCTCTTCCTAGATAAAGACCTACAACATGCCTCAAACCTGAAGATGGTGTTGAACTGCTTTGAGCAGGTCACAGGGATGAGAATCAATTACAGTAAAAGTGAGTTGATCCCCATTAATATGGATAAGGAGGAAACTGCTAGCTTCATTCAAACACTAGGATGTGCTGAAGGGGTTTTCCCTATTAAGTACCTGGGGATACCCCTTCACTACGACAAGCTTAGAAGGGAGAACATTCAACCCCTTATAGATAAAATCATGAAAAGGATTGCTGGGTGGAGAGGAAAACTACTCTCCTACAAAGGCAGACTTGTGCTCATTCAAGCATGTCTGGCTAGTATCCCCATTTACCTTCTTTCCTTTTTCAAATTCCCTAAGTGGGCCATAGAATTGATTAATTCCCAGATGGCTAACTGCCTATGGAATGACTTTGAAGGGCATAGGAAACTTCACCTTGCTAGTTGGAAAATGGTATGTATAAAAAAAGAATTTGGAGGTCTTGGAATCCCAAACCTTCAAGAGGTGAACGCGTGCCTTTGGGGATCTTGGGTCAAAAGATTCTATGAGGAAGGAGAGAAACCCTGGAAATCCATTATAGAACAAAAGTATGTGTCTGGGAAGCCTAATCTATTTGCTGTTAACCCTACTCCAAACTCCTCTAGGTTTTGGAAGGGATTCCAATCCATTATCCAAAACCTGAAGTTTGATTTAGATGGAAGGTAGGTAATGGTGAGAGGATTAGATTCTAGGAAGATACTTGGTTTGGGACCTCCCCTCTAGCCACACAATTCTGGCCTGTGTACATAATCTGTAATGAGCAATCTAAAACTATTAAATAAGTCTAGGATGGGGAAACTCTCAAGCTGACCTTCAGAAGAAATTTTGATGATAAACTCATGGAGCAATGGCACCACCTGGTAGAATGTGCCAGAAGCATTGCTCTATGTGAGGACATAGACTCACTGATATGGCAGCTTGAGAGCAAGGGTGTGTACTCATAAAGCTCTCTGTATCACGTGATCAATTTTCGGGGGTGCAACCAGTTTTCATCCCTGCGGTGTGGAAACTTTATGTGCCTCCGAAAATCCACGTTTTCCTGTGGCTTTTCTCGTATAACAGGTTGATGACCAGAGATAACCTGAGGAAAAGGCACATCATTAAACCTCTGGATTGCATCTTTTGCTCTGAACAGGAAACTAACACTCACTTGTTTTTTGAATGCATCGTAGCAAAAAACATTTGGTCGTTTGTGGCTGACCACTTTCAGGTCAGGATAGGAATAGAGTATGAATCTGTTGCCAGATTTTGGGTATCCAATAAGAAAAATTCTGCTCTAAACATGGTCTCATCGGTTGTCCTCTAGTGTTTGTGGAAGTATAGGAACTCTATAATCTTTAAAAACACCGTTTGGACATCGATTTTGCAGGTTTGGAGGTTGATCCTCAGAACCCTCAAGTTCTGGGCGATCTTGGCGCCAGAAAGTGGCAATGCTCGTCTGGAGATTTTCCTGACAGCGCTAACAGCTTTCTTGCTACAGCCGCTGAGAATAATGAGTGGCTGATGCTGGAGGGTTGCACGAGGGATGGGGTCGTGAATCAGTGGGGCAAGCTGAAGATCTCTGACGATGACTGCGTTTCCATTCACCGAAGAAGCAGAGTGCCCTGAAGGGCAAAAGAGTGCTAAGCAGCCCAGTATTGACGCTTGCCTGCTGGTCTCCTCAAGCAGCCTCAGCTCCACCATTCAAGCTCAGGAAAGCTACGGAGATGGAGGCAGACGCAACCCTGGAGATTTTAGTCTGATTACTCTAGTTTGGGCCTGCGTGTCGTTTGATCTTTTTAAAGATCTGTACTCCTGGTTTTCTCTTTCATTATCATAGTGTCATTTTTAGGCTGAGCTGCTCCTCTAAGTGAGCTGCTGTATAACTGGAGATTGAGTTTGGTTTCATGCTGAGTAATGGAACCGGGGAGGGTGGACCTCCCTGTTCATCTAAAAAAATGTAAAGCCAACTCGATGTAGGTAAACCTCACATTGTTGAAAATACGGGCCGTTACGTCTCTCGACATATTCCACATTACTCACTTTAGTAGGGTATATAAGTTTTGTATGGAGGGTGAATTTCATTGACTCAGAATGAAATATTAAGTGGATACAAACATAATGAACAGACACCTGACCTTTGCATAACTAAGATGCATACAATCAACATCAACACACACACCAAAGCTACGTCTAAGCGAGAGAAAAAACGAGAAACCATCAAATCTACTTTCGACAAATTACAACAATGATATCAGCACCAACCATTTCATGATGCCATAAGCACAACGAGTTTCTTCAACAGCAACGCCTATAGAAAGGAAGCGATGTTTGAAACCCGCTGTCACCGGATCCAACACCCAAAGCAGTTGGGTTTATGAGTAAAGCAAGATTTTAGATCCTCAATTTAACTCTCTTTTTAGATAATGATCCTCAATGTAACTAACAAGGCATGTGTAATACACACACAAAAAATATGTTTAGAACTTTATTTGACGACAAATCTAAAGATTTTTTTGACATACATCACATGTTTCACTAGTTAATTGAAGACCTAAAAACCCGTGCTCAACTTATAAACCCAACCAAAGGGACTACATATAATAATTGACCACTCGACTTTCCTTGTGTGCATGTACACTTACCGAATCATATCACTACACCACGAATCCAAATACTAGTGGGGCCGGCAAAGGTCGTCGAACGACCAGAGCTCCAAGAGAACCCAAACTGCGAAGCTAAAGGGGTACTTCATGGAAAAATGAGCAATGGTTTTGGGTCCATCGAGGCCATATCGGGACGGTCACAACGAAGCCTAGAATCCACTCATTGCCACTCGGGATCTATCTCAAAATCAAAGCCGAGGGTTCTCCTATTGGAGAAGTCCTATTTGACACATTTTGCTTAATGTTGTCGGCGAATGGCAGGAGTGAACCGTGCGACTCACTTGGAAGGTTACATGTCTGGTTTTCTCGTTTTAGGAAGGTTCTAGAAGGTTATCACATTTTTCATTATTATTTTCTATCATTTCTCTATTGGTATTTATCAAGTATTGTGGTTTTTATTTTATTTTTCTTTCTTTCATGTTCCTTTTTATTTTCACTTTTCTTTGTTTTATCTTTCCTATTTCTTTCAAAAAATCCTCACAGTTTTAATAAATTTCCTAGAATTCAAAAATGTTCATATTTACAAAATGTTCACCAAAGTTTTCAAAATGTCCGCATTTCGAAAATAAATGTTCAACTTTTCTTAAAAAAATGACCAGGTTTTTTTCAAAAATATATTCCCAAATCAAAATTGTACGCATATTTTATAAAATATCCCCTTTTCAAATAAATTAATATTTTCATGTTTTTTGTGAAAAAATGATTGAAGTTAATCAAATGCTAGAAACCACAACAAGAAGTAAACAAAGGGGAACATACTAGGCAACAAAAACATTTATTGTACAATCACACCCAAGGTTACGATGAAGATGAAGAATATATCCAATCTCACCAACAAGAACCCAGCGGAGAACAAGATGTTGGTGATGATGTGATGATTCGCGCAACTAGGTTATATGTCCCAGTCGTGAGAATTACTCCACCGATCAAGAGTAAAAGTAAACCCCTCTACGGTATCCATGCATACTGAAGTATTGATCCGGCAACACTTCGTCATCCAGAACAAAGACTGCCAATAAAACTACAGGGAGAGGCAGCCTAGCATCTTTCCATTTAGTTCCAAACTACAGAGAGAGAGAGAGAGAGAGACGGTACCCCAAAACTTGTGTGTCCCACATATTTATAGGAAGGCCAATGGGTGGTGCGGTTTGGAGGAGGGGCAGCCCCACGGGGTTCGACCGACCCTAAGAGAAGAGTCCACCTTCTCCTCCGCTGCCACACACCTGAAGGAAATATGCCCTAGAGGCAATAATAAAGTTATTATTTATTTCCTTATTTCATGATAAATGTTTATTATTCATGCTAGAATTGTATTAACCAGAAACATAATACATGTGTGAATACATAGACAAACATAATGTCACTAGTATGCCTCTACTTGACTAGCTCGTTGAATCAAAGATGGTTGTGTTTCCTAGCCATAGACATCAGTTGTCATTTGATTAACGAGATCACATCATTAGGAGAATGATGTGATTGACTTGATCCATTCTGTTAGCTTAGCACTTGATCGTTTAGTATGTTGCTATTGCTTTCTTCATGACTTATACATGTTCCTACAACTATGAGATTATGCAACTCCCGTTTACCGGAGAAACACTTTGTGTGCTACCAAACGTCACAACATAACTGGGTGATTATAAAGGATCTCTACAGGTGTCTCCAAAGGTACATGTTGAGTTGGCGTATTTCGAGATTAGGATTTGTCACTCCAATTGTCGGAGAGGTATCTCTAGGCCCTCTCGGTAATGCACATCACTATAAGCCTTGTAAGCAATGTGACTAATGAGTTAGTTGCGGGATGATGTATTACATAACGAGTAAAGAGACTTGCCGGTAACGAGATTGAACTAGGTATTGAGATACCAACGATCGAATCTCGGGCAAGTAACATACCGATGACAAAAGGAACAACGTATGTTGTTATGCGGTTTGACCGATAAAGATCTTCGTAGAATATGTAGGAGCCAATATGAGCATCCAGGTTCCGCTATTGGTTATTGAGCGGAGATGTGTCTCAGTCATGTCTACATAGTTCTCGAACCCGTAGGGTCCGCATGCTTAAAGTTCGATGACGGTTATATTATGAGTTTATGTGATTTGATGTACTGAAGGTAGTTCAGAATCCCAGATGAGATCGGGGACATGACGAGGAGTCTCGAAATGGTCGAGACGTAAAGATCGATATATTGGACGACTATATTCGGACATCGGAAGGGTTCTGAGTGATTCAGATATTTTTCGGAGTACCGGAGAGTTACGGGAATTCGTATTGGGCCTTAATGGGCCATACGGGAAAGGAGAGAAAGGCCTCAAAAGGTGGCCGCACCCCTCCCCATGGTCTGGTCCGAATTGGACTAGGTAGGGGGACGCCCCCTTCCTTCCTTCTCCTTTTCCCTTCCCTTTTTCCTATTCCATGTGGGAGGAGGAATCCTACTAGGACTAGGGAGTCCTACTAGGACTCCACACTTCTGGCGCGCCCTAGGGGCTGGCCGGCCTCCCCTCCTCCATCATTTATATACGGGGCAAGGGGGCACCTCTAGACACAACAATTGATCCTTGAGATCTATTAGCCGTGTGCGGTGCCCCCCTCCACCATATTCCACCTCGATAATATCATAGCGGTGCTTAGGCGAAGCCCTGCGTCGGTAGAACATCATTGTTTCGGCCACCTATCTCGCGGCCAATCCGGTGTAGCACAAGCGCACCAAGCACATTGAACTTGATGTTCACTTCATCCGTGAGAAGGTTCAGTTGGGTCAGCTTCGGGTTCTTCATATATCGACCACCCAGCAGTTTGCCGATATTATGACCAAGGGGCTTCCAACTGCTGCATTCCAGTAGTTCCGTTCTAGTCTTTGCATCGCCGACGCCGACGCTTCGACTGCGGGGGTGTGTTGAACGTGACATATCTTGTGTTGCTATTCCTATCTTCTCTAGCCTTGTATAGCTGACTTCTAGAGATATGGTAGGATTAGTTTCCTTGTCACGCAAGACATCCTGTGTATATATTGATCGTCACCACACTGTCGTGCTGACGGAACTCTCCCTCGAAGCTTGGCTGGATTGGAGTTCGAGGGACGTCATCGAGCTGAACGTGTGCTGAACTCCACTACAAAAAAATACACTTCCGTGATGATACGTGTTTGTCACAGTAGGTCGCGTTTTTGTCATGCATGTACATCCATGACAAATTTATGATAGAATCAAGATAGTCATACCTGTGCTGTCATAGAAGTGTTCCATGACATTACCAAAATTATCATCACGGAAGTGTCCACTTCCATGACGATAAATCGCGTGTCACAGAAGTGCTCCATGTATGGACCATGACGTCTTTCGGCCCATATGAGGCCCTATGTAACTCTTGGCCTATTAACGGCCCGTGGTGAAACTGGCCCGTAATGAACAGTGTATCACTTTACACCCATAAACGGGCTGTGGTGAAACTGGCTCGTATAGAACAGTGTATCACTTTATACCCATTAACGGCCCGTTATTCCGTTGGGCCATTTCCAGCCCATGTTATCTTTCGGCCTTCTCAGAGCCCATTTATTCTTGGGCTCATTTCCAGCATTCATTTACTTATGGCCCGTTACTGTCATTTTTTGCTTGTGGGCCAAATTCAGCCCGTGGTTACAGTCAGCCCGTTTGTGGTCCGTTAAACGTTGGGCCGTTTTCATAGCGTCATCAAATACGGCCTATTAACGATGGCCTGTTATGGTCGGCCCATGAACGGACGATTCCAACTCTAGCCTGTTTACGGCCAGAATGCGGTCTGTTTGGCCCATGTTTGGCCAATCGATCATACGACCTGTATAAGGCCCATTGATGATACGGATCATAGAAGGCCCATTGTTTCTACGGCCCGTAGAAGGCCCATTGTTTCTATGGCCCGTAGAAGGCCCACTATTTATACGGCCCATAGAAGGCCCACTGTTTCTACGGCCCATAGGTCCAGTGTCACTATAGTAAATATTAGCCCATGATTATTGTGGCCTAGTTATAAAAAATAGGTTATTGCAGCCACTAGCAAACCGCAGAAAAAGAACTGCACTGACTACAAGCAAACAAATAAACAAGACAACAAGGAAATAAATAAGCAAGCAACTTACACTAGGCTATCACGGCTATTACACATATTACATCCACCGGGCATCAAAGTTCGCCACCAGTGCAAATATAGGGAACACAGCAGCATATAAACGCCACAGCAAAACAATTCCAGAACTGAAACCACTTCATAAGAGCTCAAGAAACAATATCTTGGGTACCCATAATGCTGGCAAGATGCTTAGCAAGCTTATTAACTTTCTCTTGTTTGGCGCTTAAGTCCTCCAGCGCTTGCTGTTGCACCAGAAAGTATGCATCTGAATTCTGCAGGGACTTCCTCAGTCATTCTGCTTCATGTCGCATAACATTTGATCGATGTCTTTCAACTTGAAGTTGAGACTCAAGAAGCCGAACTGATTCAGGCAACGAGTTCGAAGAGCTGGTGCCAGCAGTGGTAGCCAGTAACTCAAACACTACATCAAGACAGGACTTTGGGGTTGTCTCAGTGTCCTCAACATAGTTTTTATCAGCTTTCTTGGAGACCAACAGGGATGTCTCACTATCTTGAACCTTATCTGCATTACTTCCTTTACCATTGCATAACAGGGTACTCTTCTCCAATATTTTATCCGCGTTCTAAAAGAGAAACAAACAAACACATCTCAGGTTTACAATGTAGTATATGAAACTCATTTTGGTAAACCAGTTCAGTAGTAAGGTGGACAGGATAACAACATGAAACAAACATATATCTATGTAGTATGGTCACTGTATGGTCTATATCATTCTAGTTTATGTTGCCAAATCAAGATAGATACAATTCTAATCATATCTATTTAAGACAAAGCAGCATACACAGAATATAAGTGTGGGAAACTACACAGCAATAACAACACTTGTAATGTGCATGGCATGAGAACATAACTGTTTATTCAATTGAAACTGAAATCAACATAGAGCAAGTTAGAACATCAAACAGCCAAACACGTTGAAGAAACAGGTTTAAAACATACTTGTTGCGCCATTGGAGTTTCTATTGCATCCTTCAAATTTGAAATTGGTTGGTATCATTAAATACAGTGATGCAAGAGCAAAGTAGTATGAACCATAGCTACGGAACCCGACCTGAGAACAATTCTTCTTCTGCTTTAAGCGTTGACTTCGGGTTCAGAGTGGTGGTCCTCGTGATTTGGGCACTGCAGTTGCCTTACTAACTGCTCGTGTTTGGGTGCTCTGTGGTGGAGACGGTGTTGTGTCAACGGGAACTGGGTGTCTATCTGCTGGGGTTGGGGTTAGAAGGGGTGTAGCTAGCTCTCTATCCAACTGGGTAGGGGTACAATCTGCATGAGTGTGGGTTATGTGTGGTGGGGCTGGTTCTTGGGCAAGTACAACCGTGGCTCTATCTGCATCGACAGGTAGCACGATCTTTTCTGAAGACCGTGTTTTTACTCCCACAGATACTGCCATCACTCCCTCCAATTGAAATGGCTGATAAACAAGAAAAGTAATTGAATGTACAAACATTGTAAGATAGACAGGTGCAATGGATAGTAGGGAAGAAAATAGGGCATGAAATAATTCACATTTATGTTGTCTAAGCAAACAGAATAGCAGGACATAATTTCACATATATGATGGCTAATTAAATAGGATTGCATGACACAATTTCACATGTATGATGGCTAACTAAACAGGATAGAATAACATACTTCAAAATATGATGACTATGTAAACAGGATGACATGATATAACTATACGATGTGTCTATTAAAGTGGTTGGCATGCCATAAATCACAAACATGCCGTCGATGGAAACATGATGGCATGATATAATTCACGGATAGAATGAAATAATTTAAAATATGATGACTGTGTAAACAGGATGAGATGATATAACTATATTATGTCTTTAGAAAATGGGTTGGCATGCCATAATTCAGATACATGCTGTCTATGTAAACATCATGGCATGACATAATTCAAATATATGATTTATATACTAAGGAAGTGAGTAGAGGGCAATCGCATATATGATGTGTCAACTAAGGAGATGGCATTCAATATTGTGTATATGATGTAAAAACTAAGCATTGCAATACAACATATGCATTATATGAGTAATATAACCCTGCCAAGTTTGAGCATACACCTCAGGGGGATAATAGGACTAGTCATCTGCCTCTGAATCCTCCTCTGAAGAGTTATCTGTAACCAACAAGATATCTGCTTCGGCAGGTAGCATTGTCTGCTCTAAAGACCTTGTTTTCACTCCAGATTTCTCCATCACCAATTCAAATGGCTGATGCACAGGAATAGTAGTTGAATATACAAACATTGTCGACAAAAGCAATGAGAAATACAAAAAAAGAACGGCATGATAT
The DNA here is from genome assembly GCF_018294505.1 of Triticum aestivum. Lineage (NCBI taxonomy): Eukaryota > Viridiplantae > Streptophyta > Magnoliopsida > Poales > Poaceae > Triticum > Triticum aestivum. The sequence goes on along the minus strand of NC_057795.1, from coordinate 429,578,706 downwards.
AATTCACATATATGACACTTGCCTAAACAGCATGGCATTGCATAATTCACATACATAATGCCTTGCAACAAGATAACATTGCACAATTCACATATATAATGTCTTGCAACAAGATGGCATTGCATAATTCACATATATGGTAATTAGACACTAAGCAGGTGGCATTCACACAAAGCATGTCTAAACTAAGCAAATGACATAGCAATGCAAGATACCATATGCACTATATGAGTAACATAACCCTGCCAAGTTAGGGCATGCACCTCGGGTGGGGGGTATGACTGGTCATCTGTCTCTGAATCATCCTCTGAGGAGCTATCGGTAACCAGCAAGACATGCGCTTCGTCAGATAGCATTGTCTGCTCTGAAGACCTTGTTTCCACTCCAAATTTTTCCATGACCGTGCCGAATGGCTGATGCACAGGAAGAGTAATTGAATGTACTAAAATTGTTGACAAATTTAACACATAATAAAAAAATGATGGCATGATATAATTCACATATAAGATGACTGGCTAACCAGGGTGGCATTGCAAAATTCACATATATGATGCCTGGCTAGACAAGATGGCATTGCATGATTCACATATACGATAAAGAAACTAAACAGATGGCATTGACACAAAGCATGTCTAAACTAAGCAGATGACATCTTTAATGTATACAGTAAGCAATGCAAGGCACCATATGCATGATATTACCAACATTAGCATGCCAAGTTAGAGCGAAGACCTCATGGGGTAAATAGGACTGGTCTTCTCCTTCTGAATCCCCCTCAGAACAGTTATCTTCCTCTTGATTACGATCCAAAATGGGTGGAGGGGGGGCTGCCTTTGCGCCCACCATGGAACGACGTTTGCATGAAATTTTATTGCCATGCAAGGCTCGTCTCTTTTGCTCTACATGATCAGTTCCATTGTGTAAAATAACTGGCATGCATAGGAATAAAACATAGTGAGATTATGTAAGGAGTGCATGCACAAATCCAGAGTGATGGTAGCAAACTATGGATAGACCCAAAACCAATGATAGCAGGCAGATAATAGCTTTAGTTAAAAAATACAGATAATGGCTCCTTTAATGTTTGTTTGCACCCAACATGAAACTCATAGTAGACACCGGAGGTTAACCAGATAGTAGACAGATAGTACTGATTGTTGCCCCAATATGTACCCCACAACCATTTAAAAACTCAAGTTTCAGCATTAGTTTGGACCTGACTCGGAGTCTAATAGGTGAACACAACGGTAATGTAGCATGTCATCATATTAAGCGACGCATAACGTAAGCAGGCACGGAAGAGTGCGACCTCTCTTGCGGACCCGTGTAGTCCTCAAGGTCATATGCTTAGTTGATGATGGTAATGCAGTTGTCGTGGCTGCCGGCGGCGGGGAAGAAGATCTGAGGCGGCGAAAGACAGTCTGGAGAGCGGATCCCTGCTGTGGTGAACCCTTCTGTCGTTGGAGAAGCTGAGCTGGGGTGGAACACAGTGCCGCAGGAGTAGGACAAACCACACAAGGTTTTCTTTAACACATATCTGTAACAGAAGTAATTGAATAAGGGCTTGTTTGAATTTGAGGATTCTAACAATGCAGGGATAGGAAATAGACAGGAATAGGATAGGAATGCACGTGCAAAGCAGAGAATTTAAAAACATGGGATTTCTGCCAATCTGGGTGTTTGATTCCCAATAATTGGAAGATCACAGGATGCAAAAAAGCATGGTGAGATTAAGTTAAACCACAAGAAAATGTATGGTTATAATGCTATTATGCTACTATCTCTTAGTCTTGTGCTTGATGAATAGGAATATGAAAAGGAGGAGAAGTGGAAATTAGAATTCCTATGATTTTTCTTTCAAGGAGACACTAAAGGAACAAATCCTACAGTTTTCCTTTGCACCAAATTCATGAAAAGTAGTACCATAGGAAACTTTCCAATTCCTATGTTTTTCATTCACTTTTCCTTTCAAGCACTCGCGATTCTAGTAGGCAGGCTTGAGCAAGGAAAATCCTACACCAAAAAAATGTTTTTGTGCTACTTCTATTACTTTGGACCCAGGCCACTGCCATACTAGCTCAACTCCCAGGCCCATCGACAAATGCATAGCTCAAACGCGCAGAGATAAATAATGATGGCGTTCAAGAGAGTCCATCATGGATAGCTAAGTTGCCTGGTACCTCACTGCTTGTCATATAGTAGGATAAAATAATCGTATTTCCCGTTACTACGAGTGCTCAGTGGATAATATATATAACATGTAGAGTAAAAAGGAGATGCAACAAGTGTACAACCTCTTTGGCGAAGCCATGTCGGTCTCAGTGTGATTGGGTTGGCCGGTGAGGATGCTCCGGCTGACTTTGCTGTCGGAGGAGGGGAAGAAGATCTTAGGCGTCTGGAGATGGAGCCCGAGGTACTGCTCCGCTGTGATGGAGGGTTTCATTGTTGGAGCAGCTCCAGTGAGTTGTACGACGCCAAGGCTGAAGCAGGACAAGAGAGACAATGAACAATGTTAACCTGAGTGGAATTCTAATAGCATCTCCAATACATGACGTAAAATACATAACCACAAAGTGCTAGATGTAAAATACATCAGCCGCTCATCTCTGAACTTAACTGTCGAAACTGAACTTAACTGTCGAAACTGAACTTAACTGTCAAAACTGAACCTAACTGTCGAAACTGAATTTTGCTGTCGAAACTGAATTTTGCTATCGAAACTGAACGCACTAGCAAGGTGAGGCTACACACCGGTCGACTGACTTTTTCATCTCTGGTCAGTCGATTTTGCAGCCGTTGGATACAAAATCAAGGGCCTGTGGTTCATCTTCAACCTCCACCCCCTGAGCCGCCAGCCACCACCGGCCAAACAGCAGCCCCCTGTCGCCCGCGGCCGGCGGTGCGCCGCCCCGCCCACCCTGAAAACACTCCCTACCGCCGGTCCGCCGCCGCCCCGGCCATCCCTCTAGACCCCCCCCCTGTGCGGAGCTTTTTCTCCGGCGATCCCCACGCCACCGCCCCGCCAACGCCCCGCCACCGCCGGCGACCACCGCCCCCATCCTAAACCCTAAGAAAGATAGTGTGGTACCTCTCCGGCAAGCCCCCCTCCCTACAGCGGCTGGTTCTTCCTTCACCCCGGCGAGCCCACCCCTTGAAAATCGACTGACCCAAAAGTCGATTCAGTCGACTGAAGTGTAGCCAAATCGGAGCAGCATCGCAAGCAAGAGTAAGAGCGAGAGCAGCAGCGCGAGTAAGAGCAATAGCAAGAGCAGACCAGGCAGGGGAACGAGAGCAAGAGCAGAGCAGCAGCGCGAGCGAGATCTAAAGCAGCAGCAGCTCCTACTGATGTGGACGTCGCCGCCGAGGGAGCGACGCCATGGAGGAAGTGGCCGGCGATGCCGCCGTGGATGGAGCCGCGCCGTGTCGGCTCGGGACAGAGCACCGACAGCACCATGAGATCGAATCAAGAAGAAAATGCGGCGATTAGTGTACAACCTCTTTGGTGGCGCCGATTAGACTGCAGCTTCATCCGAGGAAACGGTGATGATGATGCTCTTCCGGTGGTGCAGGTGAAGACGGCGATGTGGGAATGGAGGTGGCGCGAAAGACGAGGGGAACATCGGGGCAGCTCCTTGGAGGTGGAGGACGGGGTGGCTGAACCGGCAGGACGATGAGATAGACGACGGATCCTCATCCGGTACGGTGGATGAGGGACGTCGAGGTGTTGCTGTGGATGGCGTCGTCGGGGAAGAGGCTCCGGCTAGGTGGCGGGCGGAGCAGGGTGTGGGGTTTCGTCGCGGGTTTTCGCGGCCTCGGTGTACGAATGGGTGGGCGGATGGGATGGCAGTGGGGAACCATGGCTTAGAGACGCGCTTGTCCGAAATATGGGGTAAGTTATGAAAGTACCCCCCACCGATTTGAGGCGGTTCTTTCGGTTCTGGGGTACCACGGGCATTTCGCGTGTCGGGATTTCATAGGAGGTGGGAGTTTTCGCGCGCGTTGTAATTTCGGAATAGCAAGGCGCGGGTTGAGATGGAGGGAGTTGTCGGAGCACAACGAGACAAAGATATATCTTAAGTATTTCGGGCTAACAAGGCGCGGGTTGAAGAGGCGGGAGTTTCGCAGCACGATAGACAGAGACGCTAGCTTCAATTTTCGGCATAGCAAGGCGCGGCTTGAAATTTCGGAAGAATAAGCTTAATGTGTACCCAAAAAAAAGACAATTTGCACCTCAACATGCACAACACACACAAACACCATTTAGACTAGAGTAAGGTACACGTGCATTGCACGCATGAGATTTGGCAACCAAATTATGAATAAATACCACATTATAGCATGCAAGCTTTGAGTCATATATGCATGATGTAGATGTTCGTTTAATTCTTATAGTTCATTTCATTTAAAATCATCTAGTTTTTATAAGAAAGCTAATCTATTTTAAGATTCATGGAATTGTGCGTTGTAAGACATAAAGTAAAAACAAATAATGGCAAATCATGTAGAAAAACATTTGGGCAATTCTGATACGGAAGATTCTAGAACAAATAAAAAGTGCTTGTGTTTTGATGTTTGTGCATTATGCTTAAGTTCAACCATGGAGTCTTCTAGATTATACATGTGGCGAAATCTGGTGGAATCTAGATGATATCCAACGGCCAATAGTGCTCAAATTTGCCATCTTTGGACCATCGGATTCGCCTCATCCAACGATCATCTTTCAAAGTTAAAGTTACCCACACAAAATATAAAAAAATATAATATATATATATATATGTGTGTGGGTATAGATATAGATATGTGATGCGAAAGCCGCCCATCATCTCCAATTAGAATAGTGTGTCCATGCACGGATGCGACGTGGGCAAATGATGTCAGCCATCGGTATCTCAAATTCAAATCAGTCTGACCTTGTTCAATGTGTATACATTACAACATGCTCGTTTCCAAACCACACCGCGCAGATCTCCGTTATATTCATGCATGCATGGGTTTCAAACATCAAGATCTCTTATTCAAATATTTGAATTCAACTTTACATTGATTATGACCTCACCTATTCTTTTACACCCACACAGTAGTCTTCTCTTTATAATTGTACCACTAACTTTCTCTCGTGCATGCATGCACACACACTACCAGTCGGCATTATCCATCGCATGCATGCAATCTTTTTCTTCAGGTCGGTCTCCCATGAAGGCACACACCCACACACATCCCCCTCTCCATCATATAGGGCATTCTTTATCTCTTATGCGTACATGCGCAACGATCGATGTTCCTCTATGTATGTGTGTATACAGCTAGGTCTTTCATAGTTTTCCACACAAACCGATCAATCGATATATCCAGTGAGGTCTCACCCTCTTTCCCATGTCCACATAGATCAATCTATACCTCTCTATATAGGATTAACATATATAGCTAATACACCCACATTAATTATATATCCAACGCCCCCCTCTCATCATCCATGCCTTCCGCTTCATCTCCCAGATGCGTGCACAATGGCGAAGACAGTGGGCAGTAAGCCCCCCCCCCCTAACATCACTATATATCGAGGCTAATATGAATGTGATCATTAGACAATTGCTGCTAAAAAAAGTTTAATTTCATGAATTGACCCTCCTCGTAAAGGATTAGCAATGCTTGGCCCCCTAGCTCATTTATTTTTCATGGCTCCGCCACTGCGTGCAACAGCGCACGTGTTCGCCCCCTCTCTCTAAATATCGATCTCGCACTTGTGCATTCCTTCATAGTCTCCCTCCACTCGGCCCCTCGCACCATCTTCTAGCCCCCCACCGGATTTTGCCACATGTACAATCTAGCAGACTCCATGGTTGAACTTAAGCATAATGCACAAACCTCAAAACAACAGTGGTTCTCTTTTGTTCTAGAATCTTCCGTATCATAACTGCCCAAACTTTTTTCTAGTTGAATTGCCATTATTTGTTTTTACTTTATGCTTTACAACGCACAATTCCATGAATCATAAAATAGATTAAGGGCTTCTTTGATTCAAAGGATTCTCAAAGGAATTTTGGAGGATTCTAATCATTAGGAATTTTTCCTATCTTGGTTGTTTGATTCGTAGGATTGTAAACCATAGGAATTTTTCCATATGATTCATTTGCACTAGATTTCATAGGAAACATCCCATCCACTCAAACCTCTTTGAAAGAATTCTGCGTTTTTTCTATGCACAATCAAACACTCGTACAATCCTGTAGGATTCAAGACGACATTCCACTATAATCCCATGTTTTTCCTATTCCCGCGTTCTTAGCTTTTTTATAAAAACTAATTGATTTTGAATGAGATGAACTATAAGAATTAAACGAAGGGCTACATCACGCATATATGACTCAGAGCTTACATGCTATAGTGTGGTATTTATTCATAATTTGGTTGCAAAATCTGATGCGTGCAATGCACGTGTACCTTACTAGTACTTCGAGTATGTGCAAAACACGTAAATTAGAATACCAATGGCACGCTACACAGTGTCTCTCTTACAGTTCATGAAGCCACGTGGCACATGTGGAGGCGTTGTCGCGACCTCCTTGCATGGATTGATCACAGTGACGTGCTGCTGGTTCCAGAAGAATGTACTCGTCCTCCCTGAGCCATACTGGCGGTACATGCACGAAGCGAAGATGTGCACGCACGCCACGCACGCACTCATTCCCTCGCACGCACACGCGGGTACACGGGCGGACGCAATTTTGTACCAAGATCCACCCCATGTGATAATTTGACGCGTGTAAAGTCGTTCACTTCATTGATGGTCAATTAATACAGCGCATGCAAATTGAGTGGACGTGAGGGCGGAAGAAAGACATTATTACTCCACTGCGCGCATGCGAGTAGTTAAATCGTGGGTTGCTAGTAGTACTTCCATTGGTCTCCTTCGTATTTTGTGCCAATTTTTGACAGTAACATAATATTTACGCATTTGAGCAGTGTAGTACTTGAAATTTATGTTCCGCTAAACTCATCGGGAGCCGTTTCGGGCCTCGAAACCAAAACCATCAATTAATCTTTACCTTGTTCCCATCACATTCGAAAGCCTGCTCACACCTACTAGTACGTACCAAACCTGAACGTGTTCCCACTATGCAGGTATTAGTACTAGTGCTAGTACTTAGGTTATAAAAAGGGGAACTACCTAACCGAAAATTACTCTACCTTTCCTCCTCATAAGTGCTTCTTCTTCGTCCGTCGTTGCCATGGCCGGTGAGCAGAGCTCTAGGTCGAGAACTACTCGTAACAAGGGAGCGGCAACCAAGGCTGCGGAAAAAAAAGAGGGCTCGCCGCCACGCAGAGACCTCGAAAGATCTCTCACGGGCAGGCGATGGCTCCCAGGAGCGCCCTAGCCGCGGAGGCGAACATGCCGAGCCGGCGGAGCTGGAGTCGTTATCCCTCGACGGCATGCCCGATCAGCTCAATAAGCACCTCAATAAGCAGAAGGAGTTCATCCAAGGCTTGATGGAGTTGCTGAAGGAGAGCCTCGACGACATGCCCGCTGAGCTCAATCAGCAGGGGGAGTTGACCGCCGGCTTGGTGATGCTGCTGAAGAAGAGCATTGCCTCGGAGAAGAAGGCGACCGGCGAAATCCTGCGACTTCAGGAGGACAAGGCGAAGCTCTGCCACGAGATCGACCTGTTGAAGGAGAAGAACGCCGGCTGGAAGAAGCTGCATGAGAATAGTAGTTCCTCGATGAAGATGCTGCAGGCCCTCGTCATGGAACAGAAGGAGGAGTTGGCGAAGCTCCGCATCAAGCACCCGGCTGCTGTCAAGGTACGTAATGCGGCCGTGGAACAGATGATGAAGGCTCGCGTCGAGAAATCCCGCGTCATGGACAGAATGAAGAAGATGGCGGAGGAGACGCGCAAGGAGATGGAGGTCGTGGAGGCGATGAAGAAGCAGTTACGACTCTGCAGCGAATTAGATCATTTGGGGTGATAATCTTCCTTCTTCTTTTGCTGATGTGTTTCATCTTTTGCTTCGGGTGTTTCGCCGCACGTGTCACGTTCTCTGCGAGGCATGAATAGAACAATGGTTTTTGTTTTTTAAGGGAATGAATAGAACAATGCTAACAATGAGATGACTAGGAAATTAGATCATTTTTATCGCCATATGGCACTGGGCTGCCGTGTTTCGTGCTCCTCCGTCGCAGTACTACTCCAGTGGAAAACTTGAGTATACCGCACGGTTCTTTGCTCCTCCTCGATCAGGTCGTTGGCACATTTATACGAGCAGTCAAATCACAAGGCCCCGCCTTCCAGCAGTAATGAGCCGTCAAATCACAAAGGCCCTCGCCTCTCGTGAAACCGACCAAGCTAGACTGCCCCGCCCTCTAGCCTTTTAAAAAATGTATACTATTGTACATCAGTAGTATCGATGGATTGCGCCATGGAGCAAAACTTGAAATTAAAAAAAAGGTGGTACATATAGAGAGCGCTCGTCGCCAAATTATGCATATAGTACTATTAAAAAGGCTAGTCACAATAATGGTGTCCAGCACAACCCACCCCTCAAATAAAACTAAGCACCCTGGAATTCTTTGACAAAACTAAGCACCCTGAAATTCTTTGACAACTAAACTGCTGGCTATATGATGTTGGCCATATATGTTGTACATATATAATATGAAGAAACAAGTGGTAGTACTATACCAACTAAAAGATGAAATGTAAGAAATACTAGTATGTACGTACTGAAGAGTTAAAGTAACAAGAAGAAACATAACATAGTTCTGCTGGGGGCTCAGCACAACACACCCCTCAAATTAAATTAAGCACACCTGAAATTAAACTTTGCAACTATTCCGGTAGACACTGCATTAGAACCACCATGAGCAACGACACTGCCACCTTACTCGGAGTCCTTGTCCATGTCCTCGACTTCGTCCTTGTCCCTCTTCCTCTCGGTCGATACTCTTTGCTTGAACCGCCAACTTGGCTATTGCTCTTCATCCAACCTTTGTAGATATTGAAACAAAGATAGCCATCCATTGCAGCGTAGTGGATGTGGTCTATATCTAGTACATTCCGCTGCCATGCATGACGATGAAACGTGTATGGAGGTTTCTCCAGTTTACCGTACGAAGGATGAACCATGGCTCCTGCCAGGGTCAGAATTGAAGGCTGACGAGAGGACACCAGCCGATTCTTTTGGAGGTCGAATGTGTTGCCTACAACGAGGCCTATCCGACGCAGGACTTCTTTGTCGTTACCAAAGTCTACAGTAACGAATTTGACTAGGTTGCTCTCGAGGAAGTCCTTAAAATCCTGGCACTCAACGTCGGCATGGCATATGTGGTAGACCAAGCATAAGTCATGCACGCAAACCTGGATCACGGCGGGCTTCTTCCTCTCTTCGTCCTTTAGATCCTTCTCTCGTCCCACGACTGTGGTGTACTCAACATCTAGCCCAGCGACCCACTCATCATCTGAGTCTTCGAACATGCGTCTGAAGCGAGAAAGGCATCCTTTCACCGTCGCGGAAGAACGGGTGTAGATGACGTCGAACTCATCGCCGGTGATGGTTCTAACCTTGTACTCACCGCCGATCGGGGAGATTTGGGACACCATGGATTTGGGAGGAGGGTTAGGATTAGTGGAACTGCCATAATGTGAATGGACGGGACGACTAGGAGCGAACCGCCGTAGTATTAAAGGACATGCGGGGACGAGTAGGAGCGAACTGCCAGTGTGCGAACGGCAGGGTAGTGGCTTTCCATTCTCCCATGATACGGGCTTCTGAGAGTCCTTGGATCTAAGATCGAACGGTTGCATGGCGTGATCCTAGACCTATGGGTGAATATCCTATCCTGGAGGGTTATTCTGCAAATTTTCAGCAACTTAGCATGCGACCGTTTGATCTCAGATCCAAGGGCTGCCAGCACCCCGTATCATGGTCGCACCTACCACGACCGTCGCGTCGCACGCGCGGTCGCTCCCTTGGAGATTTAACATGGTGCGTTAGGCTATCTGATGTTGGCATGTCATACATAGTCATCACTTAGTCACTCATACTACAACAAGGTTAGCTATAAGGTTAGTCATCACTTAGGAGAAAATATTTACTACTCCCTCCGTTTACTCCTCGTCCCTACTACGTACGTACTTTGTTAGTACTCCCTCCATTTACTTATACAAGGCCACTATAAAAAAAATACATTTTGCATCTATACAAGGCCACAAATAGTAATCGAGACAAAAGTTACTACTCCCTCCTTTCCAGCTTATGGCTCAATTTCAAAATCTCTCCAACCAAGGTAGACGGTGAGTGGTCGAATTAATTTCGTAGTTTGCACAGTACGCTTGTTTTTCTCAAGAAGTTATGTTTACCGAGGTATTAATTAGAACGAATGCATGAATGACCACTAAATTTCCATGAACTTGTACATGCATTGGTTAGTTTCCTCTTGACACTGCTTGCGTTGGGTGATCTAACGCACCTCGAAATCCAACATGTAATGCTACTACTACTAGTATAGTAGAATTGAGACTTATCAAACGGAAAAACGAATGTTTTTTAGATGAGCCCTATAAACCCTAGTGGGTACGTACTCCGTAAAAACAGATTTTTCCAAAACTAAGTCGCTCCCTTTCATGAATTCTGTAGTATACTCCTCCGTCGACGCTCCCTTTCATGAATTCTATACCTCTTGTCGCCGACATGTGGGACATATAGCAACCGGGTCGACGTGTCAAGCACCAAATGACAGTGCAGAATAGCGGGGGGACACACCCCACTCGTACCGGCCCAGTAGTAGTAATGAGCAATGAGACGTCAAATCACAATGCCGCACCTTCCCAGACGGACGAAGCAACCATTATTTCACACTTCGGTTCGACATCATCTCAAACCACGTACTAGTATTGCTTCTGCCTCAAGAGGGACACGCGCATCGCCTTGGTACATCATGACACGTGGGACCGCATGACAGGCCATGCTCCTCCATCGATCGCTCGGTAAAATCACCTCATTTTTACTATACTTCCTTTGTAGGTTTACTACATGGCATGCACGTCGTTCTAGGTTGAGAATTTAACTGGCTATATATATATATATGTGATGAATAGTACTCTAGCCTTTTAAAAAATGTATACTTTTGTACAGTAGTACTATCGATGGATTGCGCCATGGAGCAAAAATTGAAATTTAAAAAAAAGAAGGTACATATAGAGAGCGCTTGTCGCCAAATTATGCATATAGTACTATTAAAAAAGCTAGTACGTGCTTAATTGGGGTGCTAAATTCTATTAAAGAAATACTAGTAGTATGTACATACTGAAGAGTTAAAGTAACGAGAAGAAACATAACATAGTTCTGCTGGGGGCTCAGCACAACACACCCCTCAAATTAAACTAAGCACACCTGAAATTAAACTATGCAACTAATCTGGTAGACACTGCATTAGAAGTTTAGAACCACCATGAGCAACGACACTGCCACCTTACTCAGAGTCCTCGTCTGCGTCCTCGACTTCGTCCTTGTCCCTCTTCCTCTTGGTCGATACTTCTTTGCTTGAACCGCCAACTTGGCTGTTGCTCTTCATCCAACCCTTGTAGATATTGAAACAAAGGTAGCCATCCATTGCAGCGTAGTGGATGTGGTCTATATATAGTACATTCCGCTGCCATGCATGACGATGAAATGTGTAATGAGGTTTCTCCAGTTTACGGTACGAAGGATGAACCATGGCTCCTGCCAGGGTCAGCATTGAGGGCTGACGAGAGGGTACCAGCCGATTCTTCTGGAGGTCGAAGGGGTTGCCTACAACGAGGCCTATCCGACCCAAGACTTCTTTGTCATTCTTAAAGTCTACAATAATGAATTTCACTGTTTTGTCCTCGAGGAAGTTCTTAAAATCCTGGCACTCAAAGTCGGCATGGCATATGTGGTAGACCAAGCAAACATTATGTACGCAAACCTGGATCACGGCAGGCTTCTTCCTCTCTTCGTCCTTTAGATCCTTCTCTCGTCCCACAACTGTGGTGTACTCAACATCTAGCCCAGCGACCCACTCATCATGTGAGTTTTTGAACATGCGTCTGAAGCAAGAAAGGCATCCTTTCACCGCCACAGAAGTACGGGTGTAGATGACGTCGAACTCATCACCGGTGATGGTTCTAACCTTATACTCACCACCGATCGGGGAGATTTGGGATGCCATGGATTTGGGAGGAGGGTTAGGACTAGTGGAACTGCCGTAATGTGAATGGACGGGACGACTAGGAGCGAACCGCCATAGTATTAAAGGACGTGCGGGGACGAGTAGGAGCGAATGCCAGCGTGCGAACAGCAGGGTAGTGGCTTTCCGTTCTCCCATGATACGGGCTTCCGAGAGCCCTTGGATCTGAGATCGAACGGTTGCATGGCGTGATTCTTGACCTATGGGTGAATATCCTATACTGGAGGGTTATTCTGCAAATTTTCAGCAACTTAGCATGCAACCGTTTGATCTCAGATCCAAGGGTTGCCAGCTTCCCATATCATGGTCGCGCCTACCACGACCGTCGCGTCACTCGCGCGGTCGCGCCCTTGGAGATTTAACACGGTGCATTAGGCTATCTGATGTTGGCATGTCATACATAGTCATCACTTAGTCACTCATACTACAACAAGGTTGGCTATAAGGTTGGCTATAAGTGTATTTTTTTACTCATCTCTATCTCTTTCTTCGTACTCCCTCCGTCCCATAATATAAGAACGTTTTTGACACTACTGTAGTGTCAAAAACATTCTTATATAATGGGACACAGGGAGTACTAGTATTTATTGCATTTGCCAAGGAGTGACCTCTTCCAATGAAATGGTGTTGCTAAGTTTGCTTCATTTAATTAGCTATAGACTCAAAATTGTCTTTTCACCTAGGTACACGCGCTTAGCACCGTTTCTTCCTTGTGTCACCAAACTAGTCTCTCTCTTCTTGATTAACTTGCCACATCAGACTTTGTGCCTATGTGGCAAGCTTAAGCACCTGTAGGAGCAAGTAAGTACAATACTGCGCTTTACATGGCATTTTTGCATATGTGGAGGAAAGAGAGGCAAGGAAAAAGTGGAGAAGTGGCCTCTCATGCAAGAGCCAGCCTCTACTACATGGTGGAGCATTGGGAGAGGCACCTGTATGGAGGTGGTCAGGAAATTGGAGACTCACGCCGGTCGTAGTGCCGTAGTTAAAATGATAATGGCAAGTCAAATCACGGGGCCCCACCTGTCCAACAGTAACTCGCTGTCAAATCACACAGCCCTACGTTTGCAGCAGCCTACTCCCTCGTCTTCTCGCATCTCTGTCAAACCGACTAGGCAGAACTGCCCCGCCGCCTACCGCGCACGAAAAGCCCCGCCCTCGACTTTTAAATAGTATACAGTATACTAATTTTGTATCCATGTATTGCGCCCGCGCCATGGAGAAAAGCATCTAGAAAACGGCGGTACACATGTACAGAGTATACAGCACACCCGTCGCGTTCGCGTCGCACCCTAGACGGTCGGTCGGTCTGGCACGCTGCTCTCCAAATGGACGCACGTCATATTGCGTTCGCACACACATGTGGGACGGTAATTGAGAACCGACCATAGGCACACTCCCCGGCCCCGCAAGTCAGGTGACTTAATAGAAGAGGGAGACGAGCGATAGTACTACGTTGGTGCCTGGACGATTCCTGCAAGACACGGAAGATCAGTTCGTCCATGCATGTGACCAGACTCCAGCAGACACGCCTGGATTGGCTATCATCTACATATTGTGCAGGCTGTGTTGTACATGGCTGTAGTTGTGGTGAGAAATCTAAAAAAAGATTTCTTGTCATCTCGCAAAATAAGGTGTCATGTGCTTCGGATCACTGCGAGGGTTAAATAGCGACAACTGAGTTGGGCTAGTCATTGGGGGCACATGCACGAACAGTGACTACTCGGCTGCAATCTAGGTCAAGCCGGCTATGTTAATTAGGACATCTATCGACGGACCCCTTTTCTATGAGTTTATCTTTAATTTGAGCTTTGTTCCTCGTCTAGTTTGTCCGTCGGGATTCATGTTGTCTCCTTTGGGCAGTGAGGTTATGATTTCTTGTCATGTGGCATTTTTTCGTGTTATATGTTATAATCCGGCGCTTCAGATCAAAATGACGACAACTACGCCTCCCGGCCACGTGCATGAAGACTTCTCGACAGTCATTAACGAGGTCAAGCCGGCTCCGGTAGATAAAAGAAAACTAAGTACTACTCCACTATATAGGCAGGAGCCTCCGCGCTTGCTTGCTAGTGTTGCTCTCTTCACACTGTCTCGGTCTCTCCAGATCTAAACATGACAGCGGTGGCCACTCTGTCTCTCTCTCGCTCTCTCTGCTCACCGCTGGTCACAGATCCAGCCGGATCCTCTCCGCCAAGGAAGGTGAGAAGGTGCAACATTCACGCGGTCGTCCTCGGCGACGGCTCTTACCCACTGCTGGGCACATCCCGATCAGCCTGCCTTGTCGTTCTCTCCCAAGCACCGCTGGCGAGGGAGGGCCTCTGACCCCTTCTTCCTCGCTGTCGTAGTGTGGGCAGATCCGGCCTCCCGCCACCCACCTAGCGACATCCCGGCGACCATCTGGTATAACTTCCTTCGAAACCGGCCTTGCTCTACTTCCCGAGCTCCTGATGTCGCTACATTTGTATCTTTTACTATTTCTCAGGCCCCCTCGTAGATAGGATTGATCGGCTGTTGGAAAACCACCTAATTTTTTTACGTTTAAGAGGTAAAACTAGTTCATGCACTCGAATCTAGTACTACTTGGTTCAAACAAGGAAGAAAGGGTGTGGGGGTGGGGAGGATTTGTTACCTGAATCTAGGACTTGGTCGAAAGAGGAAATTATGGGGGCAAAAAGTAGCAGAGACTCGCTATCCAACTGGTCTCTAGGTCTAATAGGGAAATAAAGGGAAACGCAGTACAAACTCAATATAAACCCGATATCTTGGTTGAAAAAGGAAAGAAAGTGGGGACTGGGGGACAAGTCAACAGAGTAAGTCCAACACTAGATTTGCTAGCCTCACACAGTATAAGGTGGCTATACCGAACAAAAATGGGACCAACCCAGATATCCTGTTCTGATGTTTGTTGCCCCGAGCCACTCTTATGTAATGCCACTGGTAAAATGTAGCAGTCGCACTGTTAAAAGTAAGGACACGTTAAACCAATGTTGTTTTCAATGTAATGCCTCCATTGATATGAATCAATGGCACTTCTTTACATGTCCTGCTAAAATTTCCCATAAAGATAAGTTGGTTCTTTTCATTAGAAATGCAACTGTCTTGGTCCGCCTACTCTCCCGTGCCCAAAGTAATGTCGTATTTAACGATTGTCATAGTTAATCCTAATGCCCACACGAATATCTAGCAATGCCACTGCTTTAGAAATTGCTACTGTCCTTGTAGGATTGCCATTCAGATAAGGAACATGCTTCTTTTCATTTGATGCATGTTTAATCACTTGTTAGTCACCCTCCTTTCCACCTTTTTTGTGCACACAGAGATATACATTTCACGCCCGATCTTAGTTGAACTGCACAAATGATATCCAAATTATAGTTGAGCATTCCAGGAGCTTCACAACCAACCTTGATGTTGCTCAATTTTATTGCAACTAATGAAGAAGAAGCTCTGTGGGTTTCGTTTTCTGATGGAAATGGAACCGGGGCTGGAGCCCTTTTCTTAAAAAAAAAATTGAAGAAGCTACTAGCTCACGGGACATTGCTTCATTTTAGGTGAACTGCACCAAAAGGTCCCATGAATTGAATCATCCATGTTGCTGACTGAAAGAGCCAGCTTCAGCATCCCAGTCTAAGCACCCCCAGCCTCCATCCTTGCGACGCACGGTACACCTCGTTTGCCACCTGCTCGACCCTAGTGTCACTAATAAAATGAAGTGATAATATAGTTAAAATAGAGCGAGTGTCATCTCTATCATTTCACTTCCAATGTAGATAAAGAAAGTGCTTCTCTTTGTTAAAGTATGTTTCATCAACTAGTCCCATTGTTAATGTTTAAGCGATTCTGCAAACTGGGGTGCTTAATTTTAGTTGATATGTACAAAAATAGAGATTTGAATGTCTCAAGGCGCCTCCTTATACTACCGCTGTACACTGATGTTCATCACTGGCAGAAGGTGTATCTGGGAGACTTGGGACGATGTCTAGTATCAGGCGTACCGTATGAGGCGTCGCAGGGCCCATCTCGCCCTCGCAGCATGGCATACTATGATACTATCGCAATATTTTCTTCTATTTACTTTGTGTGTTTCATCAACTAGTGCCACTATAATGTAATCACGCTTTTTCATTATCTGTGCAAACAGGGTTATTCAGCTGCATTTTGGTGGAACTGCACAAATGTACGTATGGAACCGGCATATATGCAGAGTGCAAGGTGTGCCAAGTAAAAATTACCGACACCAACCATGCTGCATGCACGCATTGGCATCCACCACCACCAGTGGGATGTGTGGCGCTCTCTGTGGACACATCTTTCTCGGCAGCAAATCCTCTAACCAAATACTAGGAGCTTATATTGGCAGTTTTCTAGGGAGTACTCTTTTCTGAAAGAAGCACCAATCTATTTTTCTTTATTTGTACACTGTGTCACAACTTTGACCCAAAGGTCTAGAGCTATTTTAGGGTGATTGGCGTAGTACTCGGAGACTGATTGTAAGCATGATTTTCATTAGCTGTCACACTGATTGTAAGCATGAGCAGGTGGAAGATTAGGTTAGTGCGAAGCTTACCTTAAACCCTACCGCTGTCATTGAAACGAGGCGAGCGTCGAGGGAACCGTGGAGAACGGTGGGGAAGCAACGTCGCGCCATCTGACCTCCTCTTGCGGTGGGAGAACGAATACTCCTGTGGCTCCGGCTGGCTCTGCACCCTCACGAACGGCACACCATACTCGATCGATTCATTATCCTCTGGGTGCTCGACCTTCGACCTGTACGCCCACCACCTCCGCCTGACTGTCGCTGAGGGAGTCCTGGACTAGGGGGTGTCCGGATAGCCGGACTATCATCATCGGCCGGACTCCAAGACTATGAAGATACAAGATTGAAGACTTCGTCCCGTGTCCGGATGGGACTTTCCTTGGCGTGGAAGACAAGCTTGGCAATATGGATATGTAGATCTCCTACCATTGTAACCGACTTTGTGTAACCCTAGCCCTCTCCGGTGTCTTTATAAACCGGAGGGTTTTAGTCCGTAGGACGAACAACCATTACAACAATCATACCATAGGCTAGCTTCTAGGGTTTAGCCTCCTTGATCTCGTGGTAGATCCACTCTTGTACTACCCATATCATCAATATCAATCAAGCAGGAGTAGGGTTTTACCTCCATCGAGAGGGCCCGAACCTGGGTAAAAACATTGTGTCCCTTGTCTCCTGTTACCATCCGCCTAGATGCACAGTTTGGGACCCCCTACCCGAGATCCGCCGGTTTTGACACCGACATTGGTGCTTTCATTGAGAGTTCCTCTGTGCCGTCACGATCAGGGAGGATGCCTCTTCCCGTCTTTAAAGACAGTACCATCGCCAAAGGAGCTTTGGCCGCCGGCCAAACTATCCGGCTAGGTGGTTTCCTCATGACCGCCTGTTCGGCCACCGCTTCGATGATGACCTCTCGGGTCATCAGAAGCAATCTTCACATCAACTCGGAATTTGCCGAGCAGCTGGATCCAATAGAGCTCTCATCCATAAGCGAGCTCTTGGGTCGCATCGCCGCCCTGGGAGTCGCTATAGACTACAATCAGATTGGGCTTAAAACCGATCTGAGAGAGATTAACTCTCCCCAGGTTACCCACCACGTTGCGGTGGTAGAGGAACAACGCGGCGACTCTTCTTCTGTATTAAAAACTAGTTATGTCCGGACTCCCGAACCCTCCATGCCGGATTCCCGCGGAGGGACGGACGTCGATCAAGTACTGAACCTAAAGTCAGGTAGCGCACCAGACTCGTTGGACAACGTCCAGCAATCCAAGCTTCCGAATACGGAAATTTTTCAGCCTTTGAGCCTCAAGATGGGCAGGGTTCCGGACTCAATTCCGCCCACCCACCCAAACATATGCGATCTATCTGAAATCCGGCAAGAGCCCGCTGAAACAGTACATCATTACTGGGCCAGATCCCTCCTGGTTATGGACAGGATAAAAGACTGCCGTGAGTAAACGCAATTTCGATTTTCTGCAATAATTGCATGGACAAGGGAATCTTGAATGCCATAAGTCGTCGTGAAATTACACGCTTCGCCGACCTGGCGTCCATAGTACGAAAGTACTGTGCGATGGAGAGTTCCGGAAAACCAAAACTAAGTTTTGGGACAATCCGGCTCCGAATACAACCCTAGTCCGAAACAAAAGGGTGCATCATGCTCAGGCACCCGGTACAAAAACCAAAAAACAAAAACCCCATAAAGGGTACAGAACCGTACTGGAGGGATGGCTTAGCGGACCCTGTAAAATTCACAGTACAGAGGGCGCCACTCCAACACGTAGCCTTCGAGCATGTCGGACACTGCGGTAGGTGGCCAAAAGTGGCGAAGAGCTTATAGCCCCAGAGAACCACTCCAACAATACCAGTACGGTGTCAACAGTCTTCGAGACTTTTGCATCAAATAATATGCGAAAACGAACAATCCGCAGCCTCGCCGAAGTCTACCAAGTAGCAACAACAAATCCATGGAGCGACACAGCTATCACCTTCAACGCCAGCGACGAACCTAAATTCTGAACTCCCCGAGCACCAGCCGCATTGGTCCTCAGCCCAATAGTGGACGGCTTTCGCCTTACCAAGGTGCTCATGGATGGCGGCAGCGGATTAAACCTCATCTACGAGGAAACACTTCGAAAAATGGAAATAGACTGGAGCCGCATTGAGCGAAGCAGCACAACCTTTAGAGGAATAATCCCTATCCAGGAAGCACGCTGCACAGGAAAAATTACACTCGATGTGGTGTTCGGCTCGCCGGACAATTACAGGTCCGAGGAGGTTATGTTCCAAGTGGCCCCGTTCAGCAGCAGATATCACGCTCTACTAGGGCGAGAGGCATTCACAATTTTTCAAGCCATACCCCATTACGGGTACATGAAGCTTAAGATGCCCGGGCCCAATGGAATAATCACTCTTGTCAGTGATCCGGACATAGCACTCCGCGCCGAAAACAAGACAGCCGCACTAGCCCTAGAGCCACCATCCGAAGCCCTAGCGGCAGAAGAACTCATTGCGCTGCGCTCCACGGTGAACAGGGACGATGTGATACTCGATAAGAGATCCAAATCCACCTCTTTTAAACCAGCGGACGAAATAGTCAAATTCCAGGTCCATCCAATGGACCCCACAAAGACGGCCTCCATCGGGGCACAATTAAACCCTGACGTAGATGCCGCACTACGAGAATTCCTTCGGGAAAATTGGGATATATTTGCCTGGCACCCTTCAGATATGCCAGGAATCCCACGAAGGTTGGCAGAACACAGCCTAAATATCCTAAAAGGATTCAAGCCAGTCAAACAGGCTCTTCGGCGATTTTCCGAACCCAAAAGACAGGCAATGGGAGAGGAGCTAGCCAAACTATTGAAAGCCGGATTTATCAGAGACATCAAACATCCGGACTGGCTAGTAAACCTGGTAATGGTACCAAAGAAGGACAAATCCTGGCGCCTATGTGTCAACTTTAAAGACCTCAATAAGGCTTGTCCAAAGGATCCTTTCCCCCTTCCCCGCATCGATCAAATAATCGATGCTACTGCAGGGCATGATTCATTGTGCTTCCTCGACGCATACTCCGGCTACCATCAAATCAAGATGGAGGAGGCGAACCAAGCCGCAACGGCATTCATTACTCCATATGGACCATTCTGCTTCAACATGATGCCCTTCGGACTCAAAAACACCGGCGCAACATATCAGCGCATGATTGAGACATGTCTGGCTACCCAGATCGGCAAAACAGTAGAGGCATACGTAGACAACGTGGTCGTCAAGACCAAACACGTCGAAACTCTAGTAGACGATTTGAGGCTCACATTCGATAACCTCCGAGCATATGACATAAAGCTGAACCCGGAAAAATGCGTTTTCGGCGTACCAGCCGGAAAGCTCCTGGGCTTCATTGTATCCGGTAGAGGAATTGAAGCAAACCCAGCCAAGATCCGAGCTCTATCACAGCTGGACATTCCAAAAGACCTCAAACAAATACAAAAATTGACTGGATGTGTGGCGGCTCTAAGCCGCTTCATCTCCCGTTTAGGAGAAAAGGCATTGCCCCTCTATCGCCTCCTCAGGTGCACCGAACACTTCGAGTGGACGGATGCCGCCACGGCCGGACTCGAAGACATAAAAGCCATACTGGCAACAAATCCGGTCTTGACCGCGCCTAACTTGGGCGAACCAATGTTATTATATATCGTGGCAACACATCAAGTTGTCAGCGCGGTACTCGTCGTCGAATGGGAAACAGAAGGACACAAATTCCCTCTTCAAAAGCCAGTGTACTATGTATCCACTGTCTTAACTCCATGCAAGTCCCGGTACCCGCATTATCAAAAGATAGCGTACGCGGTGTTTATGGCATCCCGGAAGCTGCGACACTACTTTCAAGAGTGTTCGATAACAGTGGCCTCCGAAGTACCCCTCAACGACATTATCAACAACCGCGACGCGACGGGCAGGATTGCAAAATGGGCCATTGAGCTCTTACCATTTGACATAACTTATAAACCTCGGCGAGCTATAAAGTCGCAAGTCTTGGCTGACTTTGTCGCTGAATGGACTGAAGCCGAACTCCCTAAAGAGTACGGCGCATACTCCAATTGGATTATGCATTTCGACGGCTCCAAAATGTTGGCCGGCTTGGGGGCTGGCGTCGTATTGACGTCCCCAACCGGAGACACGGTCCAATACGTACTTCAGATAATGTACACGGACTCCAACAATGTAGCCGAATATGAGGCCCTCCTACATGGTCTCTGGATGGCAATCTCCATGGGTATTCAACGCCTAGAGGTGCGCGGGGATTCAAACCTTGCAATGTCCCAAGTAAATGGAGACTTTGACGCCAAGGATCCGAAAATGGCAGCCTATCATAACGTTGTCCTAAAAATGTCGGCTCGGTTCGAAGGACTCGAATTCCACCACGTAGCCCGGGATAATAACCAAGCAGCCGACGTGTTGGCACGCATCAGCGCAAAACGCGACGCCGTCCCTCCAAACATCTTCCTGGAGCGGCTCTTTAAGCCATCCGTACTATGGGAAGAGGAGTCCGGAAATAACAACCCGAAAGCAACCGCACCACCCAACACAAAACAATCTGACATAATCGGTGGTTCAGCCGATGAAATAACACATTCAGCCCATGAAATAATGGCGGTAATTGCCCCGTGGACAGAACCATTCCTAGCCTACTTAATTAGGCAGGAACTTCCCGAAGACCAAAATGAGCCCCGCTGCATAGTTCGGCGATCTAAAGCCTACAAGGTCCATGAGGGAGAACTTTATAAGAAAAGTACAACCGGAGTCCTTCAAAGGTGCACCTCCAAAGAGGAAGGGTGAAACCTTCTGGCTGAAATTCACGCCGGACTAGGCGGACACCATGCTGCAGCCCGGGCCCTCGTAGGCAAGGCCTTCCGTACAGGATTTTATTGGCCGACGGCCCGGGCAGATGCTCAGGACTTAGTCCAACGATGCGTCGGTTGTCAGCTCTTTGCTAATCAGAGCCACATGCCACCCACCGCCCTCAAAACTATACCCATCACCTGGCCGTTCGCGGTCTGGGGGCTTGACATGGTTGGACCCCTTAAAGGGGGAACCCACAAGCAAAAGTACCTATTGGTCATGGTGGACAAATTCACCAAATGGATAGAGGCCAAGCCAGTTAAAACAGCCGAATCCGGACCAGTGATAGACTTCATATCCGGGGTAGTACACCGTTATGGCGTTCCCCACAGCATCATCACCGTTAACGGCATGAACATCACGGCCGACAAGGTTAAACTCTGGTGCAAAAATATGGGCATTAAGCTCGACTATGCTTCAGTCTATCACCCTCAAACCAACGGTCAAGTCGAACGAGCAAATGGTCTAATCATGAGCGGCATCAAACCCAGATTAGTGCGCTCCCTTATGGAATCTAACACGCACTGGGTAGAGGAGCTCGACTCCGTACTTTGGGGCTACGGACCACGCCAAACCGTACTACCGGATTCACACCATTCTTTATGGTATACGGTGCAGAAGCAGTTTTGCCCTGCGACATAATTCATGACTCACCTCGAGTGCGCATGTACGAAGAAAGAGAAGCCGAGTTGGATCGGCAGGACAGCTTGGACGCATTGGAGGAGGAGCGCGACATGGCGAAAGCTCGTTCCGCATTCTATCAGCAGCAGGCTCGAAGATATCAAAGCAGAGAAGTACGGGCTAAAACTTACAACATTGGCGAACTAGTTCTACGCCTGCCAAACAAGAAAAAGGACAAACTCAAGCCCAAATGGGAAGGTCCCTTCATCATCGACCAAGTTCTGACCGGCGGAGCATACCGTCTGCGAAACGCATCGGACAACCGACTCGAGCTGAACCCATGGAACGCAGCCCGCCTCCGAAGATTTTATGCCTAGCGCCGGACTCAGAGTTCGTCTCCTCCCTCCGTCCACATTTTACACTTCGGTTGTCTTTCGTCTATCTCTTTTCTCCCACTTTTTTCATAAAGCCCTTGAGGGCCGATCTGCGCATTGTTTGCACACACTTGACGTGCTACTTGCACTCATTATACCTGGGGGCTTCTTTCACAGAAGCTTACTTATAACAGGCTTTATGCCGAATACATGTGTCAAACTTCCGCATGTACCTTTTATTCACCATTATATGCATCGATATGACTTAAGTTTTGGCCAAGCTGGGTTGCCTGGCTCCTATGATTACCCCTACGTTCCCGATTGTTCGGCTAGGAGGTAAAGGGAGCACCTCTGTGATTGTTATTGCCGGGTCAGCCGGATGTGTACCTCAGACTGGGTGAAGCCGAAAGCTAGCGTTCTTAAGGGAATATTCGGTCGGTGAATTGAAAGATGATTTTCCTTTTTAACTATTTATTTATCTGCCCCCAGATGTTTTCCTGCTCTTTTTGCAGTCTGGACATGCACTTTAGGGCATGCCTCCCAGGGAAAGGAACCCTTAACGGAACTATTCTCCCTGGAAGATGTTTCTTACTAACCATGTAATATAACATAACTAGTTGGGCACTTGTCTGATAAAGCACTAATGACCCCTACGCCTGGCCTCCATGCATGCCCCAGTTTTTTCATAACCGAGAAGGTATTTGGACACACTCCGGACTCTAGGGTCCCGAGGTTGAAGCGAAAAGGTCGGCAAAGACAAACGATCTACAATCCGGCTAGAAGGCATTTTACATGTCATTTTAAATACATCGTCAAATCGACTGACTGTACTCCTCCTCAATCCCGTCTAACAGGCTGTCTAATTTATAGTCCCGTTGGGAATACTTAGCGGCCAACTCTACTTGGCCATACACTAAGCTCACAGGGATCTCCTTCCCATCGGGCCCCATAGGTCCGACCTCGGCCATGTGGTTTGGATCTGCCTTCTTGTACCGCGTCTTCACCATGGCCCGGGCCTCCCTGGCACCTTGACGGCAGGCCGATATATTCCATAAATGGAAGCACTGCCGTGCTCCCTGAAGCTTCTCCGCAAGCTCTCCAAGGCCCTCGGGTAGGGAGACGGACGGCCATAAGGCCTGGACGACGCCACTCATCGCCTGCCGAACACGTTCGAGCAGTTGCACCAGCTCGGGAAGTTGGTCACCCGTTGAACCGGGCATTTCCTCCGCAGGGCGACCTGTGAGCACACCTACAGACATATTTCTGTCAATTGACTTCCTCGACGAAGCCGCTGATTCTCCTTCACGGAGCCAGACAGCTCGGCCCGAACACCTTTTAGCTCTTCTCCAAGCTGGGTGTGGGCATCCTGGAGTTTGTTCCTCTCCTGTTGCACCTTCATAAGCACCCTCTCGCCGGCCTTCAGCTGGCGCAGTAGCTATTGCTTGTCCGGATCAAGTCCGGCAACATCTGCAATATCATTGTTAGACTTATACGCACGCCGCACACCGCTTATCTTTTTGAAATAATGTGTTACCGGAGGGGGTCTCTGTGTCTCCTCCTGCGGCAGCTCGTGCGGCCTCAAGTTGGGCTTTGCGCTCTTGTAGCTCCTGGGACAATCGGGTATTCTTCTCCGTCAGATCCTGCATATTAAATGAGCCTTAAATCAGTTATTTTAACTACTTTAAGTCTCGGGGGCTACTGGCATATACAACTATTAAAATCCCTTACCCGTATGTCTTTTACATACTGCTCCGTGGCTCTGGTTAAACCATCTTGAGCGGCACGGAGGTGCGCGTCTCCTGCGTTAAAGGCACTCAACGCCTCTGGGGAGAAACACGCGTCACGCAGAACTGTCCGGCGGCGCCTATGATTCATGGCGCTCTCCACCTCAGACCTGGTGGCGGACATCCTGTCGGCATCCTCCGTTGGAGGAGTACCCGGCTCGCGCCTTGCGCTCGCCTCCCCCTCCGGACCAGGTGGTGGAGCCTGGTTGGCGGAGGCTTGGTTGGCAACCTCTCCGGGCACAGTCCGGCGAGCGCTCTTTCTCCTGGAAAAGTCATGAGCATTAATACACCTCCTAGAAAGCTTTCCCCTAAATAACGGTCGCGAGCTATACCGTTGCGGTGACGTTTCGATTCGCACCGCACCCCTCTTCCGCCTGCTGGGCCGGACTGACCCCTGTTGGTCAGCCGCCGCAGGTTCGGCTTCCCGCCTTGAAGGCACCTCCTGCGAGACACCGTTGTATACGGTGGTCAGAAATACGCAAGGACAAAATAATGGTGTCAGGACTCCAGTCATAATTACCTGGGAAGCCGGAGATAAGCTGGGGTAGTTAGCCGTAATGGCGACTAGAGCATTGTCCATGCTGAGTTGGTAGAACACCCCGTCAATTAGCTCCACCTTTATGTCCGGATCCTCTTCGGAAGCCGGATCAAGGGATCTTCCCGGATCCTCGGGTTGTGGGGCCGGGCTATGTATGCCCTCCACATCCCGACGTAGTTCCTGCGTCAAAATCATAAAGTAAGGTACTTAACTTTGAAAGCATGGGTCGGATAAATAAACGTCCGCTTACCCAGCTCCGAGGGTTATTCATGGAGAACCCGTTCAATGGGCTCGTCTGGAGGAAGTCCTCCTTCTCCCCCTTGTACAGGCCGGACAAGATCTTCACCAGATCCACGGCCGATCCCGGCCCCTTACGGCCATGACGGGTGGCTTCATTCTCCCTGTTGAAATCCCACATGGGATGGCCCCTATATTGGAGCGGCTGCACCCCTCGCATGATGCACGTGGCCATGACTCCGATCATGGTCAATCCGGAATGGGCCAGCAACCTAATCCGGCCCATCAAATAATGGACGCTCCTGTCTTCCTCCTGTTGAGAGCTCCGCGGGCGCCAACTTAGGCGTTTCTTCAGAGGAGCCTTGCTGAACTCCGGGAGGCTGATCCGAACTAGGTCCGACAGTGGAGCATCTTCCACGTAAAACCATTTCGAGGGCCAGTCTTCAGATGCCTTCTTTGGGGTTCCGGATAGATATCCGGTCCCGGCGATGCGCCATATCTTGGCTCCGCCCACTTGATATATTGACCCCTCGTGAGAACGGGGTACGAGGCAGAATAATCTCTTCCACAGCGCAAAATGGGGCTCGATGCCCAGGAACAGCTCGCAAAGAGCTACGGAACCCGCGATGTGCAGAATAGAGGCAGGCGTGAGGTGATGAAGCTGGAGTCCGTAGAACTCCAGAAGCCCCCGGAGAAATGTATGTATGGGAAACCCGAGCCCCCTTATTAGATAAGGGACGAAGCATACCCGCTCTCCTTTGGAGGGACTAGGGGTGGCCTCCGCTTGCTTTCCACCTTTGTAGGTGGCCAGCCGGGCTCGAACCGGGGCCATAAAGGTCGGAGGGAGGTATCCCTCTGCTTGTAGCGTCACCAGCTCGTTGTGCGGAACCAAACATCTCCTCCAATCTCCTGGCTGAGGGCTAGGAGCGTGAGAGGAGGAGCCTCGTCGATGGTCCATGATGGAGTGGATTTTTGGTCAGAAGCGCTCCGATGAGTACTCGCGGAAGGAAGATGATGTGATTTGGATCTCGATCCTTGCCTCTCTTATAGGCAGGTTATTTGCGCAGCTAGGGGGTAAAATATGAAAATACCATGGCCTTTCGCATTCATGCGACACGTGGAAGAGGGCCATTATTGGGCATGGAAGCCAAGGAGCGCATCATTTATAAGGAAGCCAGACACTATTCGACAAGCACGTGGAATTTGGAGGAGAACCCGCCTTGCAACGCCGAAGACGATATACGCACCGGACTCGTCGTCATTGAAGCCTGGTTCGAGGGCTACTGAGGGAGTCCTGGACTAGGGGGTGTCCGAATAGCCGGACTATCATCATCGACCGGACTCCAAGACTATGAAGATACAAGATTGAAGACTTCGTCCCGTGTCCGGATGGGACTTTCCTTGGCGTGGAAGGCAAGCTTGGCAATACGGATATGTAGATCTCCTACTATTGTAACTGACTCTGTGTAACCCTAGCCCTCTCCGGTGTCTTTATAAACCGGAGGGTTTTAGTCCGTAGGATGAACAACCATTACAACAATCATACCATAGGCTAGCTTCTAGGGTTTAGCCTCCTTGATCTCGTGGTAGATCCACTCTTGTACTACCCATATCATCAATATCAATCAAGTAGGAGTAGGGTATTACCTCCATCGAGAGGGCCCGAACCTGGGTAAAAACATTGTGTCCCTTGTCTCATGTTACCATCCGCCTAGACGCACAGTTCGGGACCCCCTACCCGAGATCCGCCGGTTTTGACACCGACAGTCGCCTCTGGCGAATCTGTCTTCTCCATCGCCCATAGGAGATACTCGATGAACTCGGAGGACTACGGCGTGACTGCCGCCGAGGAGTACATGTACATCACCGCCCTCATCGCCGTCGTCTTGCTTTTTCGCATACATTGCCACATGGCCCGCACCGTCCTCGAAATCTCCCACTCATTGTCAAACCAACTAAGGATCTCCTTCAACCTGGCTAACTTTGTCTGGTCGCCGTCGGCGATCTGCCTGATTCGCTGCTGCATCCTCTCCATAGATGTCCTTCTGAGTGGTCCAGTGCTAGCTTTGGAAGATGGGAGGAGAGACAGTGGTCTTGCAATAGAGAAGAGGGAGAGGCGAGACGGTGGTTTTGGAATGGAGATGATGGAGAGAAGAGGAGGTGGTTTTGCAATGGAGAAGATCAGAAGAGGGAGAGGCGAGACGGTGGTTTTGGAATGGATATGATGGAGAGGAGAGGAGGTGGTTTTGGAATGGAGATGATGGAGAGGAGAGGAGGTGGTTTTGCAATGGAGAAGATCAGAAGAGGGAGAGGCGAGACGGTGGTTTTGGAATGGAGATGATGGAGAGGAGAGGAGGTGGTTTTGCAATGGAGAAGAGGGAGAGGAGCGTGCGGCAGCGATTTAGGATTGGGCGAGAGGGCCGGCATGCTGTGACTGGATCAAAATCAAAATCAATTTACCCTTCAATTAAGAAAGCGACCCCACATTAACTAGTCTCCCTTTTATTCTGGGTCATAATTGACCATGATTTTCGCACATAAAATATATGTTATACATTGCAAAAATAATATAATCTGAAAGTACATTCAGATACGAACCAAACGATACAATTTTTGGTGACATGCATTCACATTTTGCTTGTCAAATACAGTACGTGGTCAAACTTTGACCCAAAATATGCAAAACAACAACAAAATACTTATAAGATCAGTGCCGCTCTTCCGCTCTTCTCCTCTTAAACCACCGCCGCTCCTCCCCTGTTCCAATCTAAATCCAGCGTCGCTCCTCTCCTCTTCCATTTCAAAACCACCACCCCTCCTCTCCTGTTCCAGTCCAAAACCAGCGTCGCTCCTCTCCCGTTCTAATCCAAAACCAGCGCTGCTCCTCTCCTCTTCCATTCAAAAACCACCACCGGCGAGTGAAGGTGCTATGGAGAAGTAGATCGATGGAGGAGTACAACCGATACGTGAGGATCGCAGACGGCGACCCAGTGAAGCTAGCTAGGACGTTGGAGATACAGTCTTGGTTTGACAACAAGGACCAACTAGCGGCGACGGCGACATCCATGGCCAAATATCTTCAACAGAGCGAAAAGGCGGCGATACTTCCGGAGGGAGTCGCGCCGGAGTACATAGAGCTTCTCCTCTGGGCCCTGGAGCAAACAGATTCACCGAATCCGATCGTGAGGGAGCGGTGGTGGGAGTATCGATCCCAGATGGAGCATCCACCAGAGATTGAAGGATCGAGCATCTACAGGGTGCCATTTGTGAGGGTGTCCTGCCAGAGCGAGCCGGTGGAGTCTTCGTCGACCGAACCCAACTGCAAGAGGAGAAAAGCAGTTGGCCCGACGACGCTTCCCCGCCATCGTCTCCCTCGCCGTTCATATCGTCTCACGGGGCGGTTGTCTGCCGCCGAGGAATAGGAGGGGGCTGCCCCCTCCAGCCCAATAGTCGGGCGGGTTGTGAATTGTCAGGAGGAGCTTAGGGTTGTCAGTATTTGCAGGTTGTGAATTGTGTTTTGTGTTGTGCATTTTGAAAGTACTTTCAGATATGAATGTCTTTTGAATTTCAGATTTGCAGTATTGAGCATATGAAGAATTTTATGAATTCTAGAGATCTATTTTTAGCACTTAAAAAAATGTAGTTTCATAGGAGTATAAAAGTGCAGACGAGAAGAAACTGCAAGTTTCAGTTTCAGATAAGAAACTGCAAGTTCAGTTTCAAATAAGAAACTGCAACTTTCAGAGGCAGAACATTTATATTAACATGGCCTTTTCAAACAGGGTTAACATTATGTTGGAAATTTTATTCATCGTCGAAAATGGAACTACCAGCCAGTTAACATCATGTTGACCAACATTCATGCATAGCACATCTTCATATGATGCACAGTCAAAATGTCCACACAATGTCGAGTGTGCGAAACACAGAGAAAATGAGGGACGAAGTTTTGGCAAGTATTGGACGTGGTTTTGGGCTGCCCCGTCTAGGCTTTCATTTTTAACATGCGCAGCCCACGACCTCGGATGGAGGGCCTGTTGGTATTTTCTTAGGGCCGTCATGTATCGACCGGCCTATGGACCTCCCATCCGAGGTTTTATTTTTGGCAGCCCAATTTATGTATTTTTTGAAGAAAACACAGAGGTTTGTTCTATTTATATAAGAATAGGAACGCCAGGTACAACTTATGTTTCCCTTCTAACTATATTATATATATTTAAATTATTTTATATGTTATTATATATTATTTTTATTGTCATCATATATTTAGCAGATACTTACATATGTAAGAAAACAATATCCCACATCTTATTAACTTATAATAATATTTCTTAACAAATAAAATCCTGGATTGTTTTGGCACGAAAATCCTAGTGATTGTGTACAAAAGCTTTGTAAGATTTAAGGACGAATGTAATAATATCACTTATTATTTAAATATATTTATAACAAAATGCTTAGCCCTTTTTTATTTTTTAATAACATTGCTGGCCCAACCCAACATTATAATTAGAATCAGCCCAGCAAAATCGTGTATTTCGAGGAAGTGCAAATGGTCTGTAATTTTTTAGGAAATAAAATAAATAGGCTACATTAATTCCTAAAAAATGGTTGTAATTCAAAAAAGATCGTGTACAAAAATGGACGCTACATTAATTCTTCACCCTGCCCAGCTAATGGTTGTAATTCAAAAAAGATCAAATTGACTGTAAATTCTACCGCGCAAAAAAAGACTGTAAATTCTGAAAAAATGGGTTGAATACGTGCCACATTTTGGAGGCTGAAATATGGGCCAATAGGTCGAAGCCAAGCAAGTCGTTGTCAATTTAGTCAACAAATGATTCTGACATGTTAGCCGTTGGATTTACATCCAACGACCGGCATCCATCTTCAATCTCTCGTCTTCTTCCTCCAGCGCTGTCGGGACCACCTCCCGCCTCCTGCTGCTAGCAGCTCTGCTTAGCACGCTTCGCTATGAAGCGCTACTCCACCGTTGGCCAGGCCATCCATCCACCCCTCCACACCTCCTGTTCTTCTCCACCGATTGTCGAACCACACCGCACTAGAACCAGTTAACCCTCGTACACCTCTCCGTCTGCGACTCTACTCCCGCGTCTTCCCATCTCCGGCTCGTTGCTGTTTGGGGCCTCGCCGTCGTCCACCACCTTGGACGCGCTCGGCGCGGCGTGGTCAACATGGTCAACGAACGACACCATCGGAAGTAGAATGTGCATGGAGAGGCTGATAGCTGGGTCCACGGCCGCACATAAGGAAATGCCTCCTTATTACGCGCAAAATAATGATTCCTCCACCTGACATCTGGGACCCACCGGAAGGGCCTCTGTATTTCGCGAAAAAAATGTGCCCCCGGTGACTTGTCGGACCCACCAGCTATCTTCGCACGCAATGAAGTGCCTCCTTATTATGCACAAAAAAATGAATACTCCCCCTGCCAACTGGAACCCAGCATACTGGGAGGCTGACTTGTGGGCCTACCAAGTTGACGGGGACGGAGGGCTTTGTCAACTTAGTCAATATGAACGATTCTAGCTCCTGTTACCGTACGATGTTCATCCAACGGTTGTAGTGCTTCTTCAACCTCTGGTCTTCTTGCTCCAGCCACCCAAACCAGCGCCGGTCGTGCTGCGTGCTCCTGCTTCCCGTGGCTGGTTGTGATGCCGCGGAGGCCTCACCGCCCCCTACTACTCCCACCGTTGGCCAGGCCATCCCTCTACTCACTCACACCCCTTGTTATTCTGCGGCGACAGCAGCCTGACACCGCAGCCGAACCAGTGAACCCTCGTACTCCTCTTCGCATGGGCATCCATTGCTGCGTCTTCCTCGGCTCCGAGTCGTCCCCTTCCTAGGCCTCGCCGTCGTCCACCGTCGTGGTGCTCTCGACATGGCGTGGTCAACGTGGTCAAGGAACGACTTCCATCGGACATGGACTATATGTGGAGAGGCTGACAGCTGGGTCCACGGCCGCAGCAAGGAAGTGCCTCCTTATTACGCGCAAAATAATGATTCCTCCACCTGACAGCGGGGACCCACCGGACGGGCCACCGTATTTTGCAAAAAAAGGTTTCCCCCTGACTGCTGGGACCCACTAGCTACATCTTCGCACGCAAGGAAGTGCCTCCGGGCAAAAAAAAGATTCGCCCCCTGACTGCTGGGACCCACCAGCTACATCTTCGCACGCAAGAAAGTGCGTTCGGGCAAAAAAATGATTTGCCCCCCTGACTGCTGGGACCCACCAGCTACATCTTTGCACGCAAAGGAAGTGCGTCCGGGCAAAAAAAATGATTCGCCCCTCTGACTGTTGGGACCCACCAGCTACATTTTCGCACGCAAGAAAGTGCCTGACAGTCGGGACCCACCTGGTCGAAGCGTACGTAGCGTTGTCATTCTGGTCGTGAACGTGTACATACATAGTGGTCGTTGTAGAGGCGCGCACGTGTCATAGTAGAGGCACACATGTAGCATGTACACGTACGTACAGCGGCCAGGGTGCAAGAAAGAAAATACGGCCACGTATGTGTACATACGGGCGGGGTCTCGAACGCCTACTCGCGCATACGTACGGCGAGGGCTCGTGTACATGGCTGGGTCGGAACGGAGAAACATCGTCGTCGGCGTGTTCATGGGGAGGCAACAGAATGCGTCGTGTTCATCGGGAGGCAACGGAATGGGTCGTGTTCATCGGGAGGCAACGGAATGCGTCGTGTTCATCGGGAGGCAACGGAATGTGTCGTGTTCATCGGGAGGCAACGGAACGCGTGGGAGCCATCCGGCTTGGACAGAACAGGCGATGGAAACGAGGCCTGGCATACTGCACAACGGAGGAAACGGACCTCCTACGTTCGGAATGGGGTCCTGTTGATCGGGAGGGGTGTGGCGTACCGCAAAACGGAGGAAACGGACCTCCTACGGTCGAAACGGGGGTCCTGTTGATCGGGAGGGGTGTGGCGTACCGCAAAACGGATGAAACGGACTTGTGTTGGAGCGTTGGTCGAAACGGGGGTCCTGTTTATTGGGAGGGGTGTGGCGTACCGCAAAACGGGACTCCACGGGATACTGTTCATCTCCACCATCGACCTCCTCCAGCCTCCACGGGCTACCGTCGACCTCCTCCAGCCTCCACGGGCTCCTGTTCATCCAGCCTCCACCGCGCGCCACTCCACCGGCTACTGTTCAACCACCCCTCCACAGGCACCCCTCCACCGTCTACTGTTCATCCAGCCCTCCACACCACGGGGTCCTGTTCAACCACCCCTCCACAGCCACCCCTCCACCGTCTACTGTTCACCCAGCCCTCCACACCACGGGGTCATGTTCATCCAGAGGCAACGCCACCGCTCACTGTTCATCCAACCCCCCCCCCTCCCGCAACGCTCAATGTTCATCCAATCGATCGGCTTCAGTTAGCAGCAGTAGCGAAGGAATCGCTCCATCGGGTTCAGTTAACAGCCATCGATCGATCGCTCGGGTTCAGTAACGCGTAGCCAGCAGTGCAATCGCTCGGGTTCAGTTAGAGCCCAACGCCTCGCTCGGGTTCAGTTAGAGCCAACGCCTCGCACACATACGCGTACGTGTACGAGAGAAACGCGCACCGCTCGGCCTCGACCTCCAAACCGTAACCGGCAACTCCCCAAAATTTTCCTCCCCCTCGCTTCTAGCACGGTTTTTTCCATCATGGACGGACCAAAGAATGTCATGCAGCTGCGTCTCCGACCCGCCCAGGACGAAAAGCCCATTTTCTGTCATAATTTTTTATCATAGAAGTAGGAGCCCACCACATCTATGATGATACCGGGTTTTATCACAATTATCGTCATAGAAGTGTCATATGTATGACAAAAAAAATTTTCGTTCGGCCCAAAATGTCACGGATGTGTCTTTTTTTGTAGTGCTTGGAGGTGTTGTTCGTTCGGTACTTGATCGGTCGGATCGTGAAGACGTACGACTACATCAACTGTGTTGTGCTAACGCTTCCGCTTTCGGTCTACGAGGGTACGTGGACAACACTCTCCCCACTCGTTGCTATGCATCACCATGATCTTGCGTGTGCGTAGGAAATTTTTTGAAATTACTACGTTCCCCAACAGTGGCATCCGAGCCAGGTTTTATGCGTAGATGTTATATGCACGAGTAGAACACAAGTGAGTTGTGGGCGATACAAGTCATACTACTTACCAGCATGTCATACTTTGGTTCGGTGGTATTGTTGGATGAAGCGGCCCGGACCGACATTACGCGTACGCTTACGCGAGACTGGTTCTACCGATGTGCTTTGCACACTGGTGGCTGGCGGGTGTCAGTTTCTCCAACTTTAGTTGAACCGAGTGTGGCTACACCCGGTCCTTGAGAAGGTTAAAACAACACTAACTTGATAAACTATCGTTGTGGTTTTGATGCGTAGGTAAGAACGGTTCTTGCTCAGCCCGTAGCAGCCACGTAAAACTTGCAACAACAAAGTAGAGGACATCTAACTTGTTTTTGCAGAGCATATTGTGATGTGATATGGTCAAGACATGATGAGATATAAGTTGTTGTATGAGATGATCATGTTTTGTTGAAGTTATCGGCAACTGGCAAAAGCCTTATGGTTGTCTCTTTATTGCATAAGATGCAAGCGCCAAATAATTGCTTTACTTTATCGCTATGCGATAGCAATAGTTGCAAGAGCAATAATTGGTGAGACGACCATGTGACGACACATTGATATAGATCAAGATGATGGAGATCATGGTGTCGTGTCGGTGACGATAGAGATCATGACAATACTTTGGAGATGGAGATCAAAGGCGCAAGATGATCATGGCCATATCATGTCACATATTTTGATTGCATATGATGTTTATCTTTTATACATCTTATTTTGCTTAGTTCGACGGTAGCTTTATAAGATGATCTCTCACTAAATTTCAAGGTATAAGTGTTTTCCCTGAGTATGCACCGTTGCGAAAGTTCTTCGTGCTGAGACACCACATGATGATCGGGTGTGATAGGCTCTACGTTCAAATACAACGGGTGCAAAATAGTTGCACACGCGGAATACTCAGGTTAAACTTGACGAGCCTAGCATATACAGATATGGCCTCCGAACACTGAGACCGAAAGGTCGAGCATGAATCATATAGTAGATATGACCAACATAGTGATGTTCACCATTGAAAACTACTCCATCTCACGTGATGATCGGACATGGTTTAGTTGATTTGGATCACGTGTTCACTTAGATGATTAGAGGGATGTCTATCTAAGTGGGAGTTCTTAAGTAATATGATTAATTGAACTTTAATTTATCATGAACTTAGTCCTGATAGTATTTTGCAAATTATGTTGTAGATCAATAGCTCGCGTTGTTGCTTCCCTATGTTTATTTTGATATGTTCCTAGAGAAAAACTATGTTGAAAGATGATAGTAGCAATGATGTGGACTGGGTCCATGATTTGAGGTTTATCCTCATTGCTGCACAGAAGAATTACTTCCTTGATGCACCGCTAGGTGACAGACCTATTGCAGGAGCACATGCAGATGTTATGAACGTTTGGCTAGCTCAATATGATGACTACTTGATAGTTTAGTGCACCATGCTTAACGGCTTAGAATCGGGACTTCAAAGACATTTCAAGCAAATACCCGAGTTGAGAGATATGAAGTCTCCAACAAGTTCTATAGCTAAAAGATGGAGGAGAATCGCTCAACTAGTGAGCATGTGCTCAGATTGTCTGGGTACTACAATCGCTTGAATCAAGTGGGAGTTAATCTTCCAGATAAGATAGTGATTGACAGAGTTCTCTAGTCACCATCACCAAGTTACTAGAACTTCGTGATGAACTATAGTATGCAAGGGATGACGAAAATGATTCCCGAGCTCTTCATGATGTTGAAATCCGAAGGTAGAAATCAAGAAAGAGCATCAAGTGTTGATGATTGACAAGACCACTAGTTTCAAGAAAAGGGCAAAGGGAAAGAAAGGAACTTTAAGTAGAATGGCAAGCAAGTTGTCACTCCCGCGAAGAAGCCCAAAGATGGACCAAAGCCTGAAACTGAGTGCTTCTACTTCAAAGAAAATGGTCACTAGAAGTGGAAATGCCCTGAATATTTGGTAGATAAGAAGGATGGCAAAGTGAACAAGGGTATATTTGATATATAGGTTATTGATATGTACCTTACTAGTGTTTATAGTAACCCCTGGGTATTTGATACTTGTTCGGTTGCTCAGATTAGTAACTCGAAAAAGGAGTTACAGAATAAACAGAGACTAGTTGAGGGTGAAGTGACGATGTGTGTTGGAGGTGGTTCCAAGATTGATATGATCATCATCGCACACTCCCTATATTTTCGAGATTAGTGTTAAACCTAAATAAATGTTATTTGGCGTTTGCGTTGAGCATGAATATGATTTGATCATGTTTATTGCAATACGGCTATTCATTTAAAGTAAGTGAATAATTGTTGTTCTGTTTACATGAATAAAACCTTCAATGGTCATACACCCAATGAAAAAGTTTGTTGGATCTCGATCGTAGTGATACACATATTCATAATATTGATGCCAAAAGATGCAAAGTTGATAATGATAGTGCAACTTATTTGTGGCACTGCCGTTTGGGTCATATCGGTGTAAAGCACATGAAGAAACTCCATAAAGATGGATTTTCAGAATCACTTGGTTATGAATCATTTGATGCTTGCGAACCGTGCCTTTTGGGAAAGATGACTAAAACTCCGTTCTCCGGAACAATGAAACGAGCTACTGACTTGTTGGAAATAATACATACCGATGTATGCGGTCCAATGAGTGTTGATGCTCGTGGCAAGTATCGTTATTTTCTGACCTTCACAAATGATTTGAGCAGATATGGGTATATCTAATTGATGAAACATAAGTCTGAAATAGTTGAAAGGTTCAAAGAATTTCAGAGTGAAGTGTAAAATCATCGTAACAAGAAAATAAAGTTTTTGCGATCTAATCGTGGAGATGAATATTTGAGTTACGAGTTTGGCCTTTAGTTAAAACAATGTGGAATAGTTTCACAAACTCATGCCACCTGGAACACCACAGTGTAACGGTGTGTCCGAACGTCATAACCGCACTTTATTTGATATGGTGCGATCAATGATGTCTCTTATCGATTTACCAATATCGTTTTGGGGTTATGCATTAGAGACAGCTGCATTCACGTTAAATAGGGCACCATCTAAATCCGTTGAGATGACACCTTATGAACTGTGGTTTGGCAAGAAACCCAAGTTGTCGTTTCTTAAAATTTGGGGCTGCGATGCTTATGTGAAAAAGTTTCAACCTAACAAGCTCGAACCCAAATCGGAGAAGTGCGTCTTCATAGAATACCCAAAGGAAACTGTTGGGTACACCTTCTATCACAGATCCGAAGGCAAGATATTCGTTCCTAAAATGGATCCTTTCTAGAGAAGGAGTTTCTCTCGAAAAAAGTGAGTGGGAGGAAAGTAGAACTTGATAAGGTAATTGTACCTTCTCCCAAATTGGAAAGTAGTTCATCACAGAAATCAGTTCCAGTGATTCTTACACCAATTAGTGAGGAAGTTAATGATGATGATCATGAAACTTCATATCAAGTTATTACAGAAACTCGTAGGTCTTCCAGAGTACGGTCCGCACCAGAGTGGTACGGTGATCCTATTCTAGAAGTCATGTTACTAGACCATGATGAACCTACGAACTATGAGGAAGCGATGATGAGCCCAGATTCCGTGAAATGGCTTGAGGCCATGAAATCTGAGATTGGATCCATGTATGAGAACAAAGTGTGGACTTTGGTGGACTTGCCCGATGATCGGCAAACCATAGAAAATAAATGGATCTTCAAGAGGAAGACGGACGCTGATAGTAGTGTTACTATCTACAAAGCTCGACTTGTCGCAAAAGGTTTTTCGACAAAGTTCAAGGTGTTCAATACAATGAGATTTTCTCACTCATATCGATGCTTAAAAGTCTGTCCGAATCATGTTAGCAATTGCCACATTTTATGAAATCTAGCAAATGGATGTCAAAACTGCATTCCCTAATGGATTTATTAAAGAAGAGTTGTATATGATGCAACCAGAAGGTTTTTGTCAATCCTAAAGGTGCTAACAAAATATGCAAGCTCCAGCGATCCATCTATGGACTGGTGCAAGCATCTCGGAGTTGGAATATACGCTTTGATGAGTTGATCAAAGCATATGGTTTTATACAGACTTTTGGAGAAGCCTGTATTTACAAGTGAGTGGGAGCTCTGTAGCATTTCTAAAACTATATGTAGATGACATATTGTTGATTGTAAATGATATAGAAATTCTGGATAGCATAAAAGGATACTTAAATAAGAGTTTTTCAAAAGAAAGACCTCGGTGAAGCTGCTTACACATTGAGCATCAAGATCTATAGAGATAGATCAAGACGCTTGATAAGATTTTTCAATGAGTACATACCTTGATAAGATTTTGAAGTAGTTCAAAATGGAATAGTCAAATAAGGAGTTCTTGCCTGTGTTGCAAGGTGTGAAGTTGAGTAAGACTCAAAACCCGACCATGGCAGAAAATAGAAAGAGAATGAAAAGTCATTCCCTATGCCTCAGTCATAGGTTCTATAAAGTATGATATGTTGTGTACCAGACCTATTGTATACCTTGCTCTGAGTTTGGCAAAGGAATACAATTTTGATCTAAGAGTAGATCATTGGACAGCGGTCAAGAATATCCTTAGTGAGGACTAAGGAGATGTTTCTCGATTATGGAGGTGATAAAAGAGCTCGTCGTAAAGAGTTACATCGGCGCAAACTTTTACACCAATCCAGATGACTCTAAGTCTCAATTTGGATACATATTGAAAGTAGGAGCAATTAGCTAGAGTAGCTCTGTGTAGAGCATTGAAGACATAGAATATTTGCAGAATACATACGGCTCTGAATGTAACAGACCCGTTGACTAAACTTCTCTCACGAGCAAAACATGATCATACCTTAATACTCTTTGAGTGTTAATCACATATCGATGTGAACTAGATTATTGACTCTAGTAAACCCTTTGGGTGTTGGTCACATGACGATGTGAACTATGGGTGTTAATCACATGTAGATGTGAATATTAGTGTTAAATCACATGGTGATGTGAACTAGATTATTGACTCTAGTGCAAGTGGGAGACTGAAGGAAATATGCCCTAGAGGCAATAACAAAGTTATTATTTATTTCCTTATTTCATGATAAATGTTTATTATTCATGCTAGAATTGTATTAACCAGAAACATAATACATGTGTGAATACATAGGCAAACATAGTGTCACTAGTATGCCTCTACTTGACTAGCTCGTTGAATCAAATATGGTTGTGTTTCCTAGCCATAGACATCAGTTGTCATTTGATTAACGAGATCACATTATTAGGAGAATGATGTGATTGACTTGACCCATTCTGTTAGCTTATCACTTGATCGTTTAGTATGTTGCTATTGCTTTCTTCATGACTTATACATGTTCCTACAACTATGAGATTATGCAACTCCCGTTTACCAGAGGAACACTTTGTGTGCTACCAAACGTCACAACGTAACTGGGTGATTATAAAGGAGCTCTACAGGTGTCTCCGAAGGTATATGTTGAGTTGGCGTATTTCGAGATTAGGATTTGTCACTCCGATTGTCGGAGAGGTATCTCTGGGCCCTCTCGGTAATGCACATCACTATAAGCCTTGCAAGCAATGTGACTAATGAGTTAGTTGCGGGATGATGTATTACATAACGAGTAAAGAGACTTGCCGGTAACGAGATTGAACTAGGTATTGAGATACCGACGATTGAATCTCGGGCAAGTAACATACCGATGACAAAGGAAACAACGTATGTTGTTATGCGGTTTGACCAATAAAGATCTTCGTAGAATATGTAGGAGCCAATATGAGCATCCAGGTTCCGTTATTGGTTATTGACCGGAGATGTGTCTCGGTCATGTCTACATAGTTCTCGAACCCGTAGGGTCCGCACGCTTAAAGTTCGATGACGGTTCTGGATGAGATTGGGGACATGACGAGGAGTCTCAAAATGGTCGAGACGTAAAGATCGATATATTGGACGACTATATTCAGACATCGGAAGGGTTCCGAGTGATTCGGGTATTTTTTGGAGTACCGAAGAGTTACGGGAATTCGTATTGGGCCTTAATGGGACATACGGGAAAGGAGAGAAAGACCTCAAAAGGTGGCCGCACCCCTCCCCATGGTCTGGTCCGAATTGGACTAGGGAGGGGGCGCCCCCTTCCTTCCTTCTCCTTTTCTCTTCCCTTTTTCCTATTCCATGTGGGAGGAGGAATCCTACTAGGACTCCACACTTCTGGCGCGCCCTAGGGGCTGGCCGGCCTCCCCTCCTCCATCCTTTATTTACAGGGGCAAGGGGGCACCTCTAGACACAACAATTGATCCTTGAGATCTATTAGCCGTGTGCGATGCCCCCTCCACCATATTCCACCTCGATAATATCGTAGCGGTGCTTAGGCGAAGCCCTGCATCGGTAGAACATCATCATCGTCGCCACACCGTCGTGCTGACGGAACTCTCCCTCGAAGCTCGGCTGGATCGGAGTTCGAGGGACGTCATCGAGCTGAACGTGTGCTGAACTTGGAGGTGATGTGCGTTCGGTACTTGATCGGTCGGATCGTGAAGACGTACGACTACATCAACTGCGTTGTGCTAACGCTTCCGCTTTCGGTCTACGAGGGTACGTGGACAACACTCTCCCCACTCGTTGCTATGCATCACCATGATCTTGCGCGTGCGTAGGATTTTTTTGAAATTACTACGTTCCCCAACAACAACACCTTGGCTTGGCCCACAAGACAAGGGGTGGCGCCCCTGTAGGCCCATTGTGGCCCATTAGGTGTTGCCTCTTGAGCCAGCCAGGGGGACAACTCATTAGGTCCCGGGGGAATATTCCAAAACTTTCTGAAACCCTCTAGAGCCTTTTGGAGCCTTCTATAAAATTTTGTGGCGCTCTCGATCACTTTCGAGACACTCCCCCGCACTCTCTCTCTCGGATCCATTTGGAACTCTTCCAATGTCCTTCTCTCATTCTCCTATGACCTTCTAGTTCTCTAACAAATAAGTCATTAAGAATGTGACCCTACGCGTTCAGTAATATGTGGACATTAACCGAAACACTTTCCAATCAATAATTAATGGTGGATCTTGACACCCATGTTAACTCCCACACATACACAAAGATCTTTATCTGGTGAACCTTTTATTTTTGTATACACTTTCCTTTCCTTTGTGATACTTATACAAAACCCAAGGCAAAGCCAGTTTTTCCATGATCAACACTTTGATCATTATATATTTGTTATCCTTGTCATCAGTTTTGTTCTCTTTTCTTGTTTCCGTATTTCGGTATCCATGTGATCACTATCACTGTGTCTGGGCAGTTGATTATGGATACCATAATATCAGGTGGGTCCTGAGAGTATCTCTCCATCATCCAAGGAGCAAATTCCAGTCTTCATCAAGAACCTTGGCATACATCTTCGGTGTACCAATAAGTTACCTTAATGATCTCACCGCTATGGAAAACATTGGGCAACCCCAAGCAAACCATTTAGTATAAGGTTGTACATTAATCTCATCCTATAAGGATGTAAGTAATGCTAACACAATACACCGTGCTTGCTTGCCAGGTCCTGCAAAAAAACATACACATTATTGCAAGGTCGCTAGCCGCTGGTGCTGCAACATGTATTGTGTTGCAAGAGTTGGAGCTGCGGCGAGCCCGTCATCGTTGTTGGAGGTGATAGTAACATGGACCATGTTGTAATCCTTTTATTAACGCATGGACAATGTTGTAATTGGCAAAAGACCTACATGACGCAAGTCGTAGGTGACTGGTAAAATGGTCCGTGTTTACGCGTAACCCGAAAGAAAGGAAAAGGGGTTCGGCGAGGAGCGCAGCGCTCCTACTGTCCATGTGACCCGAAATGCAGAGAGCATCTCCAACAGCTTTTGTATATTGAATTGCTAAAAACTTGTTATAGCAAGAGGAGAGAGAAGGTTTACAAAGTGAACGTGTTTTTTGCTTTGGCAACCTTTGTATATTGGATTGGTATATTTGTACAAACGTGTTTTGTCATGTGTGGACAGTTTGTCATACCCACTACACACTAGTTTACGTACATGAATGTATATACTACCCCAACTCGCCACAGGTCATATACACACATAACACGTACACACTTCATGAAAAAATCCATACAAACAAACATACAAAGCACACACACATGCGGCATGCAAAAAAGGTACACACGCACACAATTCATCACACGTACATGCACACACAACACACGTACACATCA
This sequence comes from Triticum aestivum, assembly GCF_018294505.1. Lineage (NCBI taxonomy): Eukaryota > Viridiplantae > Streptophyta > Magnoliopsida > Poales > Poaceae > Triticum > Triticum aestivum. The sequence continues at coordinate 429,537,144 of NC_057795.1, read as the reverse complement.
CACAGCGCACACACGCGCGCAGCATACATGGCCTATCGGCCATTGAGATGAAAATATGAAGGGGGCCATTTTAGAAGGCTTTGAAAAATTATAGCAAGTGACCTCTCTACTTTGCAAATATACAAAATCTGGATGAAAGTATAGCAAGCTTTACAATTTTATTTATGAAACCACTTATACAAAGGCTGTCGGAGGAGAATTTTTGGCCAAGATTGCTAAAATAACAATTGAGTGCATGTTGCAGATGCTCTCGGAGAAAAGGGGCGACCCGAAATGCTCTTCTTCCTCTTCTTCTTTTTTATTATATAAGATCGAGATGCTCTTCCTTGTACACGTGGACCACGAGTTTCTCTGAACCCACCGCGTGCCAAGACGACCCCCGCATGCAAAACGCAACCTGTCGAGCCTCTCGTGCGCCACGACCGCAGTTGGACACTTGGACAGTTGGACTACACGAGCCACCGTTCAGCGAGGCAAGGCAACCACTGCTGGAGCAAAACCAGAGACGCAACGGGACCAGCACAACTCCCGCGTGCGCGGTGCCCCCACGCCATAGCCCCGCTGCTCAGCCACATGAACGTCGCCGGCCCCGCCACCGCTTTCGTGCCGACCGCCAGGCCAGCGCCCCGCGCCCCGCGGCCGCTCTGGCGCCCCAGCGCCCGCTGCAACCTGAGCCCACGCGCCGCCACCGAGCCGCCGCCGGCGGCGCCCGTCTACGCCCCCACTCCGCGGGATCGGCCTCTGCGGACGCCGCACAGCGGGTAATAATTATAAACGGCCGATTCGGAGGGTTCGTTCATTTCTGTATATGGTATCAGAGTTCCTGAATCAGGCGCATGGCGATTTGTCTGTTTTGGTTGAAGAAATGTAGCTCTAGTTCCCAGATTCACCCCCAGCCGTCCGCATGCTTGGTTTTCTGAATAAGGGCTCACTGAATTTAACCCCAACCTGATATGATGCAGCTCTCAAGTGGGGTGGGCTGAGATTCTGTAGAATGCTGCTAATGTGCTGCTCTGCATTCACAAGCTTCCAGGACTGTGATGTGACACTATGTTCATGTTGCAGGAGATTCAGAGGCTAATAGTGGCGGTGAACTGTTTGCAGGTATCACTATGATGGAACCGCCAGGGCTTTCTTTGAAGGATGGTACTTCAAGGTCTCCATTCCAGAATGCAGGCAGAGCTTCTGTTTCATGTACTCTGTTGAGAACCCATTCTTTCGTGATGGGATGACTGCTCTCGACCAGACATTGTATGGTCCACGGTTTACCGGTGTGGGAGCGCAGATTCTTGGTGCGGATGACAAGTACATATGCCAGTTCTCTGAAAAATCAAACAACTTTTGGGGGAGTAAGATACTTGTTCAGTCTCTTCTCTTCAATTGTTTTTCCTTACAAATGCTTCTTTTCTGGCACTTCTGCCCTAGAAACATTTTAGTTATTGAGATTAAGTTGACATAATAAGATTGTGGCGTGTATGGTACTGTCATTGTCTATGTATTAGCTGGTAGAGCTATATTTCTTGCAATGAGGTTTATAGAGCCAAAATAAACAGTATTGGTCATTAATGTTCTAATGAAATGTAGTTGTGTTGTCATATATATATATATGAGATCTTATGCTCTACATTTGATGAAAATACAAACGTGAAGCTGGATAATCCATCACCAAAAATATCCTCACAAAACTAGTTCTGTACGTTGCATAATCTGTTATTTCTATTCGAGAAATCTCAAAAGGATTGGGAACCAGACCAGAGAAAGCATTGGGTCTGATTTTTCCCGGTCGAACCCCTACTCGGTTTTATTTGGTTGAACCACTAATCTGGTCTTCTTTTTTTAATTTGCACCAAACAGGAGGTTATCGGACATCAACTAGTACCTTCAGTCACAAAATAGCGACATTTCAGACATCATCACGGTCACAAACTTATATTTCAATACATTGTAAATCATAATAGATAAATAGAGCTATAATATCTCAGTGTTTCTCTTCAACAAATAAGTATAGATCAACTGCATATTTTTGGAAGCCCCGTTTATTTACCTATGAGGAATTACTGCACGTTAACAACCAAGCAGCGAAACTAAACCAAGATGCAAACTTATTTCGCTCATTTTTCTGTTGTCTGACAATTAGTATTACTTTCCCTGTTTGCTTCAAGTTTTGCAATTCATCACTCTGTGGATTTCCCAATTAATAAGCTGCAATTCAATAGGTCGACATGAGCTAATTCTCGGAAACACTTTCATTCCCAATAAAGGCTCAACTCCCCCGGAGCGTGAAATCCCTCCTCAGGTAGATGATTTATGGCTTCTTATGAAATTTGAGAGCCAGTTTTATGTTCTAAAGTTTTTTCTTCCTTAGTATGACTTCCTACTAAAACATATTGAATGGCATGTGCTGAGCTGCTCCATGTCTACTTGCCACCTAGCGAATCATTCGAAAAGGATTATTTTCTTGTTTGATTTGTGGTTATAACTTGTTTTCCGTCTCTACACTAGTTATCTATTTATGTATTACATTCTTCCATGTTCATCTAACTTGCTAGACTGTGTGCAAGATTTTCCATTGAATTAACAGATTTGTATGTCTTGAAGCTTTATACTTGGTAATGCTTTATTTCTATTCTTTGTTTCTGGCGTAGTCTTAGGTTCTTAACAACTATGTAAGGAGTTTTTTTTTTTTTTTGCGGGTAACTATGTGAGAAGATTGATTTACTCCCACTTCTTATATATTACTTTGCTTCCCATTGTATGTTGCCTTAATGTACTTACTGACCATCTTGTTGTGACATTTCTTGTTGATATAACTGCTTCTGCTGTCGAGTAACTGAAAGCAAAAACAAAAAAAAATCTCGGGAAAGAAAAATTTCCAGTACAGATGCATGCATGATTAGATACTAGCCCAGATTGCAAGTCTTTGAATGACCTGAAAATGGGATTTTAATTCTTGTGCTGACGTCACATATTTCCAGTTGTCTTTCTGGGGATTCATGGATTTTAAGTTCTCTACAGTCTTATGACTTGCAAAGACTTCCTGAAATTCTGAACAGTTATTATGTTTGATGATTTAGGAATTTTCTAATCGCGTTTTGGAAGGCTACCAAGTCACACCAACTTGGCATCAGGGCTTCATACGTGATGACGGAAGGCATGTGAAATCCCATGTTTGTTGAAGATCTGTGCTTTTAATGATTAGTAGGTTGCTTATTTAGAAGCATTACATTTGTTGTTACTGAACCATTATCGCCCTTTCATGTGTGAGAACTACATCATGTAGTTAAAATTTTATGGCACTGAAATATGGTTCAAAATATATAGCCATGGTTCTAGACAACATTAAGAAATATTGCGATGAAGATCCTGATCACATCTTAGTGTAAGTGAAGATAAACAAATCACAGACAATGCTTTCATTGAGTCAGTGGCCTTCCATAGTTGAGCAGTGGCGGCGGCGTTTCAACATTTTTCAGAATTGATGCCGTTCGTGTGTGAATGGATGAAGACGGTGCCTTCTACCCTAGGCCAGTATGGCCTCCACTACGGGTGCAGGGCCAAAGAGACGCAAGTTTTTCCTTGCCACAAGGTGAAGCCTCATAATGTGTTATCTTCAGTCTGGGGCTTCCTTGGGCTGCCAGTGGCCTCCCCTAGCAGCTCGTGGACGAGCCTCTAGAGAGGTGTGGGCGCGCCCAGTACCAAGTTGGGGAGAGGATCCCTGTGATCTCCCAGTTAAGAAATTTGTCATTTAAATTAAGAATATATTGTTTAACTTGGGCGTTAAGCTAGTTAGAGATAAGATCTATGATTTGTTACTTGGATTGGATTGGATTGTTATGCCTCTATACGAAGAGCCTCCCACCCCCACCCCCCCCACCCAATGTGGAATAAAGGAAGTACTACAAGAACAGTTCTTCTATCTTGCTTGTAGTGGCGAGAGCCTTTCCAAGCCCTTGTACAAAACAGGGTAAACTTAAAGCTGCCTCCTATAACTGCAGCAAAATGTACCATATAAGTTGTTGACATGGAGATTGGGTAAAAAATGTATGCACACTTTTTTATATTCTAATTGAAGGTAGTTGTTGCCCCTCACAGGTCAAAGTATGTGCCAAACGTCCAAACAGCTCGTTGGGAGTACAGCACCCGTCCAGTGTATGGCTGGGGTGATTTCACATCTAAGCAGAAGTCAACAGCTGGTTGGCTTGCTGCTTTTCCATTCTTTGAACCTCATTGGCAGATATGCATGGCAGGTGGCCTATCCACAGGTTTGTTTTTACCATCAATTAATTTCATGAAGGAGATGTTCGTCTCTCATGTGTAGAACTATCTCGAAGATGGCACATGTACTGCTGATTAATTTTATGGAAGGACAGGGTCATCTCTCATGTGTGAAATTACCATGTTCAGTGGAGCTGTAATTCTTAATCCGAAATACAAAATTGGATGTGCTCATAAACTTCGCTTCATCCAATCTTTTCCCCTTTAATAATGTTCACAAAAATCGTAGTTGCATTCAGGTAATCAGCACATACCAGGAGTTGCATCTAGTCTTATCTTGTCTTTGAGTCCAATTTTTATCTTCCATTGAATAACTTCTCCAGTCCAGTCCTACATTTTAGTACGTTATTGTTTGTTAAAAGGTATGTTTTCCACATTTCTTTCATGGTTATAGCAGACATCTACAATTTTGTGAGTCATTAGTCGTAGCAGTAGTATGATATTATCTGATGTAAAGACACTTTTGAAGCTGGTTTGCTTCATGGAACAACTAATGTGAATGTGCTTGATATATAAAAGATTTCTAATACTTCATATAGGGATATACCTATCCAGATTATTGAGTTATATTGGTTTCTGTGATGTGTGAGTACTTTCCAGGATGGATAGAATGGGATGGAGAACGGTTTGAATTTGAAAATGCTCCCTCCTACTCAGAGAAGAACTGGGGTGGGGGGTTCCCCAGGAAGTGGTACTGGGTGTGTTTCTCTATCCTCTTTCTGAGCTTTGATCTTCTATTAGTCTTGATTCATATAGATCAAAATATGGAGCGCATAGTAACTCATTTAAGGATCAGAAAATAGGCTACTTTGTAGTTTTGGTTCTGTATTGCCATTAATCTTCACCCATGGTTTCAGTATAAATTGATGTGAAAGAATGTATGTACTTGTTGACAAGATAGAATTCTATAAGCAAAATGCATTATACATATTTCATTATCATCGGTCTCACTCTTGTATTCTTGTTCTGTCCTTATGTATGTTTATCGGTGCCCATATTTAACCCGGCCAAAAAATTGGCAGCCTATGATATCTTGACTCTTGCTTGGTTGGTTTCCCAAATTTTGGCTGCCCATGAAAACTTGCCCACCCTCCTCACATTCTCTTCACAATTCTTGCCAGCTGTCGAACAAAAGGTAGAGGAATCTCTAGCCAACGTTTTGGCTAGTCAATGTTGGAGTCTACATGGGGCGAATAGATTATCACAAAGAAGCACCAGACAGTTTTAGTCGATGGAATTTGACTTTTAAGCTACATTTGTGTAAAACACCCTACACATGCAAGACTATGAACTGAAAGAGATAAAGCAAACTTTAATGAAAGTAAATGGAGTGTGGGATAGATATCGCAACCAACACAAGGATTTGCCCCGAGGTTACGATTGTTGGCGCAATCCTACCCCTCGTTGGTGGAGATTCGGACACAAAGTCTCGTCCAAATGACCACAAACGTTTAGGACACAAAGTCCTGGGCCGCACAAAGCACCTTGGCCCACCTATCCCACCATGGCGGACACTTAGGAAGCCTCTCATAATCTTCTTGGTTCCTTCACATCTTGAAGGCTCCTAAGCACACCTAGCCAATTTATGAGACACGCACCCCAAAAAGTAACAAAAAATGGGGTTACTTGGTTATGAATCCCTTAATTGTGCTCTAAAAGATATTGTCCTCCACTCTCAGAATCTCCTAGGATGGATCTAGGGTAGGAGAGGATGAGAGGTTCAAAGGATAGGAATGAATCTCATGGGAGGAGAGCTCTGAAAATATGGCTTGAAACTTGGAGCAAATGAGCTGTGAAGTGTTTGGGATGACTTGGCACATTGTGGGATGGGATAGGGTTATTTATGGGCTAGACTTAGAAATCTTACCGTTAGACACTAATTAGCACAGCTCGGAGGCTCCGGGCAAAATCACTCTTAAGGTTCCAAATGGGCCAAGGGTGGTAACTTCCAACTGGCTCAGAGGGTCTGACCATATCACACAGAGTCCAAAGCCGAAAGAATATACCTTGGAGGATCCAGAGAAAAGTCTCTCGGAGGCTCTGAATGGAGGAAGTGATATGTCCACAAAGGCTTTGATGGGGGGAGGGGGGAGGGGAGCTCGGAGGGAGGGTCTGAACTATACTGGGACACAGGGATTTTGCTACTGCCAGGAGGCTCCCACCACACATCATTCGGAGGATCTGAACTATACTGGAACACATGATTTTGCTACTAGATAATCTAGGGATGTTCAGACAGAACTCACTCGGAGTGTCGGAACTTTGAAATCAAACTTAGCTGGCTCAGAGGTACCAGACAGAAGTCCTCCGGAGATACCGAACAAGAGCAGTAAGCTTCTGTAGCATTCTGGATAGTGTCACACTGAGCATGGCATTTCTCCACATTAGGTGTCTTGATGACGCTAAGTATATTCCAGTCCTCAGTTGTTATTAATGTACGTATTATTTATTATCTGTGGTACGTTGAAGATCGCCTTCTGTAGACATAGTGTCATGTGGGGCGCTGCGTACAGGCGCGGGTCGCGCGCCCAGGAGCAGCAGCCGGCGGCCACAGCTGGCGAGGCATGATCGGGGCAAGGAGTCCTGATCCTACGAGTCCAGGAGTAGTTAGTTTCCTAGTTTGTTCTACGTTGGTTCCTAGAGTCCAGGAGTAGTTAGTTTCCTAGTTTGTTAGAAGCCCATAAGGCCTTTATATATCCTGTAATCTGCACCCTTTGACGCGAGCAAGAAATCATTATCTCCTACCTCTTCCTCTACTCCTAATCTCTTCTCCTGCACCATTGAGCAGTTAGGCAAAAACCCTAGCGCTCCTATCAACCGAGACTACGAACTACGTAGTCGAGGTCCTGCTGTCTTGGGCACCGAGGTCCTTGACACATAGTATTACCAAGGACACTTGATATTTTTTTAGCCTTCTAACCATAATTGTTACGTAGGCTCCAAGTTGGATAGTTGTGAAGTAGGCTGTTCGTTCTGTATGGTTGTAGAATTTTAGTTAACTCCGCAATTGCATGCATAACCCAAGATACCAATTGTAACATCTTTGCTCGTGCAGATCCAGTGTAATGTCTTCTCAGGCACATCTGGTGAAGTTGCTTTAACTGCTGCTGGTGGATTAAGGAAAATTGGATTGGGAGATACCTACGAGAGTCCTTCACTGGTATGTATCTGATACTTTCAACTTAATCTGTGGTGCATACTTCCATTTTGTGTTATATGTTACTTAGCTCATCATGCAAGCATATGCAAGCTTGATCTCTGGATATCTGCACAAAAAGAAGATTTGTTTTTGGCTTATTTATCCAAGAAACCTCGGAAGGGGAGGGTCTATTATTTGAGAATAGTAGAGTTGGCCCTGTTTAGGCTAAAAACCATACACCACTCAGTTAATTAGAGGTAAACTGGGCAATGTGGCTTATTGCTTGATAAAAATGCAGAAGTACACTACAACAAGTTCCTGTCGGAAAAGACCAGCCCTTCCCTATTTCTCTTGGCATTTGCAATTGGCCCCACTTATAAATATGACAGTCAGGCTGGCAAACCACCAACAAGGATATCGTGGTGGAAATAGCACCGCCTTCTGAAAGTCCAAATATACTCCCTCCGATCTGAATTAACTGACGCAGCCTCTATACAATGTTGTATAGTGGCTGCATCTAATTTGGATCGGAGGGAGTACATATTCCTGCATATCATTGGGCACCCGAAGATGATAATAAAATGCAGTTTTACCTGTTTTGTTGTTTGTTACAAGTATTTAAAGCAACTTAATTAACATAGTGAGTAGTAAGTATTATTTCTAAGTAGAACATGAAATTATGTTCCATACTGTTGCTGTTCTGTTACCCGCAAATGGACTAGTGAGATATTTGGCGCTACTTATCCTCATAAAAACTCTTGTTGCTCTGTTCAGATTGGTGTCCATCACGAGGGAAAATTTTACGAGTTTGTGCCTTGGACTGGGACAGTAAGCTGGGACATTGCTCCTTGGGGTCACTGGAGGATGTCTGGCGAGAACAAAAATCATCTGGTAATTATTATTATTACCCAATGCAGTTAAAATGTGAACCCTGCTTGAATGTTTGCCAGTATCTGTGTTGGGTTTCTTGACATGTATTCATGACTGAGCAGATGCACACTTTTTACTTTTTTTGTTGTGTAGTCCTAAATGTTTTCAATTGCTACAATCTCCGTTGCGCTTGAACTCATTCTGTGCACTTCGCTGTCATATTACTGGAGGTGTTTTGAAGTTTTGGGGACACTGGCATTACATTCTGTGCACTGATATGGCGTGCATTCCGACACATTCCACAGGTCGAAATAGAAGCAACCACCAAAGAACCGGGGACCGCTTTGCGAGCCCCAACAATGGAGGCTGGATTGGTACCAGCATGCAAAGACACATGTTATGGAGATCTCAAGCTGCAAATGTGGGAAAAGAAATACGATGGGAGCAAAGGGAAGGTATGCATTCATGGTTGATTGTTTGCACAAGTCGAGGTGGAAAAAAATGAACTTGTTTCCAAGTAACTTGCATATTGCACCAAGATGTAATGCCTGTTTGATTTAGCAGTCTTTTAGAAAACATCCTTTTGGCAATAGTATGTAATAACGACACTTTAACTTGTTTCGTTGCAGATAGTACTTGACACTACAAGCAACATGGCAGCGGTGGAAGTTGGGGGAGGTCCCTGGTTCAACGGGTGGAAAGGCACGACCGCTTCGCCTGAGCTTGTGAATAACATCGTTGGTACTCAGATCGACGTGGAGAGCCTGTTCCCAATTCCATTTCTCAAGCCCCCTGGTCTGTAGGTTTATTCAGAGGAACTGTGAAGAAATTGAAGCCAGTGTAAGTTCTTTTGGCTTTAGTTCTGCAATCAACTGGCCCTGTTCTTCTCTCTGAAAAGAAAAGAAAAAAAACTTGCCCTGTTCTGAGCATGTTGGCTCAGCAGTTGGTGATGCATACAGATTAAGTTCCCAATGGCTCTGAAAAGCGCCACTCCATCACCTCTTGGCTTAGTTTCCATGTTACCGAAGATGAATCCTGTTTAAGGTGGAATTGTATTTTTCTTTTGAACAGGGGAAAAGCCGAAATAGGAGAAGGGCCCAGAACTTGCGCACTGTTCTAACACACACTCCCTCTGTCCCGAATTACTTATCGCAGGCAGAAATGGATGTATTTAGAACTAAATTTTCGTCTAGATATATCCATTTTTGCCACAAGTAATTCGGGGCATCAATTTGACAAGTAATTTGGAACGGAGGGGTACAAAATAAGCACTGGTACTTATGGAAAAATTGATTTATTTCTTAAAGCATCTTCCGTGAGCATCTTGCATTGTACAAGGCATAAGGAACATGTACTCCCTCCGTTCCTAAATATAAGTCTTTGTAGGGATTCCACTAGGTGGACTACATATGGAGCAAAATGAATGAATCTATACTTAAAACGCATCTATATACATCCGTACATGGTTCATAGTGGAATCTCTACAATATATTTAGGAACGGAGGGAGTAGATGTGTGCATACTGGATGTGTGCATGGTGGTATCGGCATCTTCTTTGTGATGACCAGAGGTTCGACCAGGGAGCCAGTGATCAGATCCCCTGGCAGATCCAGTTTTAAGCAAGGGATATGGTAACACAGCAGGCCCAAAAACTACACACCAGACCAAATAACTCGGTGTTGGAATGAACTGTATTACTTACTGGAAGGAATTAGTCAATTAGCTATACAGGACGGCCAAGAATCCACTGATAAACAAAACACTCTTAAGCCTTAATACACAGAGGACTCGAGGCAACAGATAGAGCATGCAAGCCACATTGATCAATATAATGTGCTTCGCCCTCTGTACGCCGCTCAGGCACCGATAACATGGCAGAATCATAGCTTGCGATCAGGACTCCTGGAATGTATGGTTGCTATGCTCCTCCCCTGCACCACCACTGCCATCATCAGTTACACCGTTCGTCGCCCTCTACCGTGTTACTAGTATGGGGAATAAGAAGCTGTGTTACCGTTGCTGTTTCTGTTCCGTCCAGCTGTGCTGCTCCTCGTGGTCTTTGCGCGAGCTTTGCGGCCCTGAAAGAGCAAATGGATAGAAAAGTTAAAGGTCAATCACACCCGTTTGAGGTACCAGCTTGCACTGTATTCTTTATTTCCTCTACAAACAGCAATCATAAAAAAAAAATTGTCATGCAACAAATGTTTGGTCCAGCCAGCGACTACATGGAGAAAGCACATAACGATAGCCCGCAAATGTGACAGAAACACTACTTATCCATTCTAGGGAATGTCAAGAACCAGATATGGCAAAAACACATAGCACATTCGACATAAAGGTGGGAGAAGAAACTGAAAAGCAGACTAACACACATCACTTGCATCCAGTTAGTGTAAAGAACATCGCAGATACCACATTATCACCATTGCCATGCACCTGTGGACCAGCTGGGACAGAAACAGATAAAGGACCCTCAATAACCAACCAGTTTACAGTTGAACCTGATTCATAAGCTCCTTCGGCCATAACATTTCCAAAATACGAGTTCAATTAGCCTATTGTTGTAAGTTCGCATTTTATTTAGATTCACATGGCGCCTTAAACCTATGCCCCAGCTCCAGTTTTATTGAAATCAAGATTTGTACACATTGTGCAAACAGAGTCCAGCATTCAGAATTTAAGCAATAAGCAGCCAGTTTACAGTTAACACGGATCCGTAAGCTCCTTCGGCCTATTGTTGAATTTAGCATTTTATTTAGATTCTTGGCGCCTTAAACCTATGCCTCAGCTCCAATTTTATCGAAATCAAGATTTGTACCCATTGTGCAAACAGAGTCCAGCATTCAGAGTTTAAAAAATAACCAACCAGTTTACAGTTAACACTGATTCCTAAGCTCCTTCGGCCATAACATTTCCAAAATCACGTGTTCAATTAGCCTATTGTTGTAATTTAGCATTTTATTTTGATTTATATGGCGCATTAAACCTACGCCCCAATTCCATCTTTATTGAAATCAAAATTTGTACAAATTGTGCAAACAGAGTCCAGCATTCAGAATTAAAACCGCTCGAACAGAGATGGCATCATTTGGCAATTTTGGTGGCTAAGACTTCAAAGGACGATTGACGATACAGATTTTAGTGAATACTCACAAAATATGAGAGGTAAATTTTCATGCTAGTGGATCATTTTAAACAATGTCATGATGTAGAAAATCTAGAATTCTCTATCCACGCCAACATGGAAGATCGGCGAATAGTTAATTCTGCATCAGCAACGGAGAATAGTTAATTCTGCATCAGCAAAACATGATGAATGCAGGAATAATTGTGAAGAACATTATATTATGTACATGAGCTTCCTGATGTATCAAGTCTCTCAACAATCACAAAAAGCCGAACGAGTGCAATACTTAAATAAGTTCCAAAGCTAACTGTGAATAATATTTGTGGCCGAGTTGACATTGCATGTGTATTTGCAAATCAGGCATAACTGGTAGAAGTCTTGAATAACTGAATACATACCAATGTAAGCAGAAACATTAGCATGTTATTCTACCGCTACAGCACATCTTGAACATTTGGGACCCACCACTGCATGGGCTGTAAAGGAGTTGCCAGTTTCCTTCCAGTGGGACTAATGGTTTGTCCATAGTGACATCCGCGGAAGACATTGAAATGGTAATTATCATAACAGAAATATCCATTATTTAGTTCATAGATTCTTTCACATTATTTATTAGCTGAATTCAAAGTTGAAGTGCCTGGTTTGAGATACAGCATTAATGGAATGGTTTGAAATCATTAAATGTACACATTGTTCTTCTTCTGTGAAGCACTGTAACTTTGAAGTTATTTTAATGCAATTTTAACTTTATTAATTTAGCAGCAGTACACCATATCTTTTGTTGTGAAATGACACATACCTGTATATAGAAGTAACTAGTTAATATACACATGAAAAGTTCAATAGACAGTAGGCTATTTAACTCGTACATGGACCAAGTCAACTTTGTGATTGGTTTTAAGGTTGCAACTGAACATTTACAGAGTTAAGAGGGCTCAAATCAACCTTTAGCTAATCAATCAACAGACAAACTGAACATAGGGAGCAGAATCTAACTTTCTTTGAACGCAAAAAAAAAAAAGAATCTAACTTTCTTGAGGGTCATGAGGAAACATACTCATTTCAAATTAATGAGGAAGCGCATCACGACACTCAGATCAGAAACATAACACCTCAGTACCAAAATAAGTGTCTCAACCTTAATACAACTTTATACTAGAGTTAGTATAAAGCTGAGACACTTATTTTGAGACGGGGCGAGTACCAGCTAGCCTATCCGCAACAATTAAAACGGTCTACCACTTCTTCTGATACTAAAGGGGGACGACAATGAGATTTGGGGCACCAGCGTCGATCGCAGATGCCCGGAACAGATGACGGGTTTACCTTGCCCATGCACTTCTCGAGGTGCGGGGCGAAGCGGCCCGCGACGACGGGGCGGCCGCAGTTCATGCAGTCGACGACGTCGGCGGCGATGGCGGGGTGCGTCTGCCCGAAGACGTCGGGCGCGCCCTTGTTCCCCCCTCCTCCCCCGGCCCCGCGGGTGGCCCCGTCCTCGGCGCCGGGGTGGTCGCCGGCGACGCGCGCGGCCCAGAGGCGGAGCTCCTCCTCCTCGGCGTCGACGCTGCGGTCGAGGCCTAGGCGCGCGATGCGGTGGCACTCCGACGCCACGTCCGCCACCGCGAAGTCGAGGAGCTCCTCGAAGCAGCTCAGCACGAGCTGCGCGCGCCAGAGAAGGGGGATTCGTCAACCGAAATTGAGGGAGGAACTTGGGAAATTCAGCCCGGCCTGGCGTACCTGGGAGCGAGGGCTGACGGGGGCGTCGTTGGAGGAGGACATGGCGGCGGATTGGTTTCCGATCTGGGTTGAGGGGTTTTGTTCAATGGCGGTGCGCCACCACCCCCTGGTGGCGGAGCAGAGGAATAGAGTGAGGGGGAAAAGGAGGAGAGCGCCTGGGGGCTGGAGCACAATTCGGTATCGTGCAGTCATTTTCTAGCCACCGTAAGATTTCAATCCAAGGGCTTCCAGTCGTCTTTAACCTCTAGCCACCGGCTGTCTTCCTGCCTACAGCCGACATGGTGCCATGTGTATTGCCACCCTGCCGTTAGGCAGGGGCCGTGCTAGGGGTATTCTTCGGTCTTCATGTGAACACCCGTGATTTTTACAAAACAGTGTTGATTTTGACAAAAGAGTTACAATTTTTGAAAAACAACAATGATTTTGGCAAAATGAATACAGATGAATATCCGGTTGCAAATTCCTGGAGCCGCCACTGCCGTTAGGGCAGGCAAAATTGACAATTTTGACCTGTGGACGCAATGAATTCACGAAATGAACTGACCCTAAAACTATTTCACGCGCCTAACCTTTTTGAGTGGCGCGCGACACGCAGGCGCCACACCCTACGGTGCAGCGCCCAGCTCTGGGGCGTTGCACACCTGTCCATCGTGGCAGCCTCTGGGCCCGCACCCAAGCAGTGCAGCGTCTCCGAGCTAGGCACCACACATGTAATGTGCAGCGCCTAGCCCTTAGGCGCTGCACTATGACTTAGATGCCAGTCGCCCGCTCCCCCTCCTCCCACCTCACCCATTTGTTCCAGGAGTTACAGAACAGTGGCGCCGTCGGCTTCCTCCTCTCCCCCTCTCAATCCCCTCTCCCAAATCCTTCATATCTGACGATTTGGTCCGTGGATTTCTTCACCAATCCATCCTAGAAGGTACTCTCCTCCGGTCCCCTTCTTTCTATCCATAGAAAGTATGCTATTTTGAAGATTTGGGGAACCCTTGTTTGATTTGATTTGATTTGAATCTTGCATGTATTAGAACCCTAGTTTGTTTGATTTGGGGAACCCTAGTTTAGTTTATTTTATTGAAAAGGTATGGTTGGATACATAGGTTGACATGTTATTTCTATGGAAAGGATATTTGTATGAAGTAGGGTTAGTTTATTTGTATTGAAATTATACTCGTATTGACAAGAATGTTTTGGATACATATGCTTTGAATCTTGCATATAGTAGGCCTACTTTAGTTTATTTGTATTGAAAAGATAATCGTGTTGACAAGAATGCTTTGTTTGAAATTGTTAGGATGGTTTGCCTTCTCGATGATCACTGGGACCATCAACACCAGTCGTACGCTTTGTCGGTGCAGCAGCAGGTAATAATGAAAGTGGCCGATATTATGAATTTCGTGTTTATTTCAAAGACAAATGCCCCATATGTAATTTTCTGATTTGCTTGTTTGTAGGAGCTTCAACCTCTGAAGCTTCGATCTCACGGGGTCAACCTTTCGGGGATGCGATATGATGAGCGATACACACCGTATGTGGGAGACAGGACTCCTCCCTTTCATTCAATTGGTCAGCCGGTCGACGCCACCCCTCAATGTTGCAGCAATCACCGCGCTTACTGATCGTTGGCGGCCGGAGACACACAGTTTCCATCTTCGGACCGGGGAGATGACCGTGACACTCCAGGATATTGCTATGATCACCGGTCTTCCTATCGAGGGTAATCCTCTATGTATGAGCACCGATTCAGATGGGTGGCGCGAGCAGATGCATGCCCTTATCGGTATGGTTCCTCCGGAGCCTCGGCAACCAGCAGCAGAAGACAAGAAGAAGGAAAGAGTCGCAGCCGGTGCTCCTTTCACCTGGGTTGCATGGAACTTTGCTAATTGCCCCGAGAAGGCTAATGAGGATGAGGCCAAGACATATGCTCGTGTCTACATGTGGTACGTTATATCCAGGACTATGTTTGCTAATGGCACGGGCAAGAATGCTCCATGGATGTGGCTGAAGGCGTTGACCATCTTCGATAGCAAATGGAGTTGGGGTTCGGCGACACTGGCTTACTTGTATAGACAGGTAGAAAGTTGTTTCTTTTTCACTTCATTGCTACATTATCAATGCAATCTTCTTGTTAATTCAACCATGTTCTCTTTTATGTGCAGTTGGATGAAGCCTCTTGTAGGAAATCAGGAGGTATTGGTGGTTGTATGCTTGCACTTTCTATATGGAGCTGGGAGCGATTGCCGGTTAGACGACCGAAGACCATGAAGTACGAGGATTGGAACGACCATGACGACCCACTACGGTACCCCACTTGGGCTTACAAGTGGGATGTGGTAAATGAGACGACGGATAATCCCTCGGTCGTGTACAAGTTGTACAAGAGCGAGCTGGACACGATCATGGCTGAACAGGTGACTCGACATTGTTAAGTGATTCTCATGCTTCTATTGTAACTCATAATCAATTTTGCATTCTATGCTATGTTGCAGGTGGAATGGGAGCCGTATGGAAAAGGGGATAGTTTTGGTAACCTTAGAGACTTTGTGCTGAATCCGATGTGCCTTAGGGATAGGGATCTTAGGCATATGTGGTGCCCACTCATATGCAACTGGGCGGTTGAGCTTCACCCGCCACATCAGGTGTACCGCCAATTCGGTTTGTTCCAGCCACACCCGCCGAAGTGGGAGGACACGGACAAGTGTTTACACGCGTAAGATATAATCAACCTTGAGCACTTAGCAGCTTCTCGGCGGTTTCGATGGTGCTAATATTCTGTTTCTAACTTGCAGGTTTGATAGGAGAAGGCAGCGGAAGGTCAAGCATTGGGACAAGCATCACAGGAATTATATCATACAGTTTGCACTTAGTGTGGAGCTGTTGGGGAATGTAGTAATTTCAAAAAAAAATCCTACGCACACGCAAGATCATGGTGATGCATAGCAACGAGAGGGGGAGTGTATCTTCATACCCTTGAAGATCGCTAAGCGGAAGCGTTTATCAACGCGGATGATGTAGTCGTACGTCTTCACGATGCACACGTTCAGCTCGATGACGTCCTCACCTTCTCGATCCAGCAAGACGGGCAAAGTAGTAGATGAGTTCCGGCAGCACGACGGCGTGGTGATGGTGTTGGTGAAGAACAATCTCCGCAGGGCTTCGCCTAAGCACTATGGAAACTATGACGGAGGATAAACTAGAGGGGACGGGGTTGCCGGCACACGGCTTGGTGTTTCTTGATGTGTCATTGGTGCTAACCCTGCCCCTCTATTTATATGTTGAGCCCTGGGGTCGAAACTTGGAGTAAAAGCCTCCTCAAAGTCGGTTTTGCCCGAAAGGCAAGAGTCCTACACGGACTCCGGGGCTAGACGCCAGGGTTCCCGGCGTCTACCCCCTAGACGCCAGGGTTCCTGGCGTCTAGCCTTTGGTCTCCGCAAAACTTCCTTTTGCACTTTCCAAAAGCCTCGTGGGCTTTCCCCTTTGGCCCAAATAACGTGTTCTCGTACCCAAACATTTCGGGAAACATCCGGAACCCCTTCCAGTGAATTCCGGAACCCTTCCGGAGATCAAACACTATTATCCCATATATCAAACTTTATCTCTAGACCATTTCGGAGTTCCTCGTCATGTCCATGATCTCATCCGGGACTCCGAACAACATTCGGTCACCAATATACATAACTCATATAATACTATATCGTCAACGAAACGTTAAGCGTGCGGACCCTACGGGTTCGAGAACTATGTAGACATGACCGAGACACGTTTCCGGTCAATAACCAGTAGCGAGACCTGGATGCCCATATTGGCTCCCACATATTCTACGAAGATCTTTATCGGTCAAACCGCATAACAACATACGTTGTTCCCTTTGTCATCGTTATGTTACTTGTCCGAGATTCGATCATCGGTATCTCAATACCTAGTTCAATCTCGTTACCGGCAAGTCTCTTTACTCGTTCCATAATACATCATCCCGCAACTAACTCATTAGTTGCAATGCTTGCAAGGCTTTAAGTGATGTGCATTACCGAGTGGGCCCAAAGATACCTCTCCGACAATCGGAGTTACAAATCCTAATCTCGAAATACGCTAACCCAACAAGTACCTTCGGAGACACCTGTAGAGCACCTTTATAATCACCCAATTACGTTGTGACGTTTGGTCGCACACAAAGTGTTCCTCCGGTAAATGGGAGTTGCATAATCTCATAGTCATAGGAACATGTACAAGTCATGAAGAAAGCAATAGCAACATACTAAACAATCGAGTGCTAAGCTAACGGAATGGGTCAAGTCAATCACATCATTCTTCCAATGATGTGATCCCGTTAATCAAATGACAACACATGTCTATGGCTAGGAAACATAACCATCTTTGATCAACGAGCTAGTCAAGTAGAGGCATACTAGTGACACTCTGTTTGTCTATGTATTCACACAAGTATTATGTTTCCGGATAATACAATTATAGCATGAATAATAAACATTTATCATGATATAAGGAAATAAATAATAACTTTATTATTGCCTCTAGGACATATTTCCTTCAGTCTCCCACTTGCACTAGAGTCAATAGTCTAGATTACACAGTAATGATTCTAACACCCATGGAGTCTTGGTGCTGATCATGTTTTGCTCGTGGTAGAGGCTTAGTCAACGGGTCTGCAACATTCAGATCCGTATGTATCTTGCAAATTTCTATGTCTCCCACCTGGACTAGATCCCGGATGGAATTGAAGCGTCTCTTGATGTGCTTGGTTCTCTTGTGAAATCTGGATTCCTTTGCCAAGGCTATTGCTACAGTATTGTCACAAAAGATTTTCATTGGACCCGATGCACTGGGTATGACACCTAGATCGGATATGAACTCCTTCATCCAGATTCCTTCATTTGCTGCTTCCGAAGCAGCTATGTATTCCGCTTCACACGTAGATCCCGCCACGACGCTTTGTTTAGAACTGCACCAACTGACAGCTCCACCGTTCAATGTAAATATGTATCCAGTTTGCGATTTAGAATCGTCCGGATCAGTGTCAAAGCTTGCATCAATGTAACCATTTACAATGAGCTCTTTGTCACCTCCATAAACGAGAAACATATCCTTCGTCCTTTTCAGGAATTTCAGGATGTTCTTGACCGCTGTCCAGTGATCCACTCCTGGATTACTTTGGTACCTCCCTGCTAGACTTATAGCAAGGCACACATCACGTCTGGTACACAGCATTGCATACATGATAGAGCCTATGGGTGAAGCATAGGGAACATCTTTCATTTTCTCTCTATCTTCAGCAGTGGCCGAGCATTGAGTCTTACTCAACTTCACACCTTGTAACACAGGCAAGAACCCTTTCTTTGCTTGATCCATTTTGAACTTCTTCAAAACTTTGTCAAGGTATGTGCTTTGTGAAAGTCCAATTAAGCGTCTTGATCTATCTCTATAGATCTTGATGCCCAATATATAAGCAGCTTCACCGAGGTCCTTCATTGAAAAACTCTTATTCAAGTATCCCTTTATGCTATCCAGAAATTCTATATCATTTCCAATCAACAATATGTCATCCACATATAATGTTAGAAATGCTACAGAGCTCCCACTCACTTTCTTGTAAATACAGGCTTCTCCAAAAGTCTGTATAAAACCAAATGCTTTGATCACACTATCAAAGCATTTATTCCAACTCCGAGAGGCTTGCACTAGTCCATAAATGGATCGCTGGAGCTTGCACACTTTGTTAGCTCCCTTTGGATCGACAAAACCTTCTGGTTGCATCATATACAACTCTTCTTCTAGAAATCCATTCAGGAATGCAGTTTTGACATCCATTTGCCAAATTTCATAATCATAAAATGCGGCAAATGCTAACATGATTCGGACAGACTTAAGCATCGCTACGGGTGAGAAAGTCTCATCGTAGTCAATCCCTTGAACTTGTCGAAAACCTTTCGCAACAAGTCGAGCTTTATAGACAGTAACATTACCGTCAGCGTCAGTCTTCGTCTTGAAGATCCATTTATTCTCAATGGCTTGCCGATCATCGGGCAAGTCAGCCAAAGTCCACACTTTGTTCTCATACATGGATCCCATCTCAGATTTCATGGCCTCAAGACATTTTGCGGAATCTGGGCTCACCATCGCTTCTTCATAGTTCATAGGTTCGTCATGGTCTAGTAACATAACTTCCAGAACAGGATTACCGTACCACTCTGGTGCGGATCTTACTCTGTTTGACCTATGAGGTTCAGTAACAACTTGATCTGAAGTTTCATGATCGTCATCATTAACTTCCTCATTAATTGGTGTAGACGTCACAGGAACCGGTTTCTGTGATGAACCACTTTCCAATAAGGGAGCAGGTACAATTACCTCATCAAGTTCTACTTTCCTCCCACTCACTTCTTTCGAGAGAAACTCCTTCTCTAGAAAGGATCCATTCTTAGCAACGAATGTCTTGCCTTCGGATCTGTGATAGAAGGTGTACCCAATAGTCTCCTTTGGGTATCCTATGAAGACACATTTCTCCGATTTGGGTTCGAGCTTATCAGGTTGAAGCTTTTTCACATAAGCATTGCAGCCCCAAACTTTAAGAAATGACAACTTTGGTTTCTTGCCAAACCACAGTTCATAAGGCATCGTCTCAACGGATTTTGATGGTGCCCTATTTAACGTGAATGCAGCCATCTCTAAAGCATAACCCCAAAACGATAGCGGTAAATCAGTAAGAGACATCATAGATCGCACCATATCTAGTAAAGTACAATTACGACGTTCGGACACACCATTACGTTGTGGTGTTCCGGGTGGCGTGAGTTGCGAAACTATTCCGCATTGTTTCAAATGTAGACCAAATTCGTAACTCAAATATTCTCCTCCACGACCAGATCATAGAAACTTTATTTTCTTGTTACGATGATTTTCAACTTCACTCTGAAATTCTTTGAACTTTTTAAACGTTTCAGACTTATGTTTCATTAAGTAGATATACCCATATCTGCTTAAATCGTCTGTGAAGGTGAGGAAATAACGATATCCGCCACGAGCCTCAACATTCATCGGACCACATACATCTGTATGCATTATTTCCAACAAATCTATTGCTCTCTCCATAGTACCGGAGAACGGCGTTTTAGTCATCTTGCCCATGAGGCACGGTTCGCAAGTACCAAGTGATTCATAATCAAGTGGTTCCAAAAGTCCACCAGTATGGAGTTTCTTCATGCGCTTTACACCGATATGACCTAAACGGCAGTGCCACAAATAAGTTGCACTATCATTATCAACTCTGCATCTTTTGGCTTCAACATTATGAATACGTGTATCACTACTATCGAGATTCATCAAAAATAGACCACTCTTCAAGGGTGCATGACCATAAAAGATATTACTCATATAAATAGAACAACCATTATTCTCTGATTTAAATGAATAACCGTCTCGCATCAAACAAGATCCAGATATAATGTTCATGCTGAACGCTGGCACCAAATAACAATTATTTAGGTCTATTACTAATCCCGTAGGTAGATGTAGAGGTAGCGTGCCGACGGCGATCACATCGACTTTGGAACCATTTCCCACGCGCATCGTCACCTCGTCCTTGGCCAGAGTTCGCTTAATTCGTAGTCCCTGTTTCGAGTTGCAAATATTAGCAACAGAACCAGTATCAAATACGCATGTGCTACTGCGAGCTCTAGCAAGGTATACATCAATAACATGTATATCACATATACCTTTGTTCACCTTGCCATCCTTCTTATCCGCCAAATACTTGGGGCAGTTCCGCTTCCAGTGACCAGTCTGCTTGCAGTAGAAGCACTCAGTCTCAGGCTTAGGTCTAGACTTGGGTTTCTTCTCCTGAGCAGCAACTTGCTTGTTGTTCTTCTTGAAGTTCCCCTTTTTCTTCCCTTTGCCCTTTTTCTTGAAACTGGTGGTGTTATTGACCATCAACACTTGATGCTCCTTCTTGATTTCTACCTCCGCAGCCTTTAGCATTGCAAAGAGCTCGGGAATTGTCTTGTCCATCCCTTGCATGTTATAGTTCATCACAAAGCTCTTGTAGCTTGGTGGCAGTGATTGAAGAATTCTGTCAATGACGCTATCATCCGGAAGATTAACTCCCAGTTGAATCAAGTGATTATTATACCCAGACATTTTGAGTATATGCTCACTGACAGAACTATTCTCCTCCATCTTGCAGCTGTAGAACTTATTGGAGACTTCATATCTCTCAATCCGGGCATTTGCTTGAAATATTAACTTCAACTCCTGGAACATCTCATATGCTCCATGACGTTCAAAACGTCGTTGAAGTCTCGGTTCTAAGCCGTAAAGCATGGCACACTGAACTATCGAGTAGTCATCAGCTTTGCTCTGCCAGACGTTCATAACATCTGGTGTTGCTCCTGCAGCAGGTTTGGCACCTAGCGGTGCTTCCAGGACGTAATTCTTCTGTGCAGCAATGAGGATAATCCTCAAGTTACGGACCCAGTCCGTGTAATTGCTACCATCATCTTTCAACTTTGCTTTCTCAAGGAACGCATTAAAATTCAACAGAACAACAGCACGGGCCATCTATCTACAATAAACATAGACAAGCAAGATACTATCAGGTACTAAGTTCATGATAAATTTAAGTTCAATTAATCATATTACTTAAGAACTCCCACTTAGATAGACATCCCTCTAATCCTCTAAGTGATCACGTGATCCAAATCAACTAAACCATAACCGATCATCACGTGAAATGGAGTAGCTTTCAATGGTGAACATCATTATGTTGATCATATCTACTATATGATTCACGCTCGACCTTTCGGTCTCAGTGTTCCGAGGCCATATCTGCATATGCTAGGCTCGTCAAGTTTAACCTGAGTATTCTGCGTGTGCAACACTGGCTTGCACCCTTTGTAGATGGACGTAGAGCTTATCACACCCGATCATCACGTGGTGTCTGGGCACGACGAACTTTGGCAATGGTGCATACTCAGGGAGAACACTTTTATCATGAAATTTTAGTGAGAGATCATCTTATAATGCTACCGTCAATCAAAGCAAGATAAGATGCATAAAAGATAAACATCACATGCAATCAATATAAGTGATATGATATGGCCATCATCATCTTGTGCTTGTGATCTCCATCTCCGAAGCACCGTCATGATCACCATCGTCACCGGCGCGACACCTTGATCTCCATCGTAGCATCATTGTCGTCTCGCCAACTATTGCTTCTACGACTATTGCTACCGCTTAGTGATAAAGTAAAGCAATTACAGGGCGATTTCATTGCATACAATAAAGCGACAACCATATGGCTCCTGCCAGTTGCCGATAACTCGGTTACAAAACATGATCATCTCATACAATAAAATATAGCATCATGCCTTGACAATATCACATCACAACATGCCCTGCAAAAACAAGTTAGACGTCCTCTACTTTGTTGTTGCAAGTTTTATGTGTCTGCTATGGGCTTAGCAAGAACCGTTCTTACCTACGCATCAAAACCACAATGATAGTTCGTCAAGTTAGTGTTGTTTTAACCTTCTCAAGGACCGAGCATAGCCACACTCGGTTCAACTCAAGTGGATAAACTGACACCCGCCAGCCACCTGTGTACAAAGCACGTCGGTAGAACCAGTCTCGCGTAAGCGTACGCGTAATGTCGGTCCGGGCCGCTTCATCCAACAATACCGCCGAACCAAAGTATGACATGCTGGTAAGCAGTATGACTTGTATCCCCCACAACTCACTTGTGTTCTACTCGTGCATATAACATCTACGCATAAAACCTGGCTCGGATGCCACTATTGGGAGCGTAGTAATTTCAAAAAAAATCCTACGCACATGCAAGATCATGGTGATGCATAGCAACGAGAGGGGGAGTGTATCTTCATATCCTTGAAGATCTCTAAGCGGAAGCGTTTATCAACGCAGTTGATGTAGTCATACGTCTTCACGATCCGACCGATCCAAGTACCGAACGCACGGCACCTCCGAGTTCTGCACACGTTCAGCTCAATGACGTCCTCGCCTTCTCGATCCAGCAAGACGAGTGAAGTGGTAGATGAGTTCCGGTAGCACGACGGCGTGGTGACGGTGTTGGTGAAGAACAATCTCCGCAGGGCTTCGCCTAAGCACTACAGAAACTATGACGGAGGATAAACTAGAGGGGACGGGGTTGCCGGCACACGGCTTGGTGTTTCTTGATGTCTCTTTGGTGCTAGCCCTGCCCCTCTATTTATATGTTGAGCCCTGGGGTCGAAACTTGGAGTAAAAGCCTCCTCAAAGTCGGGTTTTCCCGAAAGGCAAGAGTCCTACACAGACTCCAGGGCTAGACGCCAGGGTTCCCGACGTCTACCCCCTAGACGCCAGGGTTCTTGGCGTCTAGCCTCTAGTCTCCGCAAAAATTCCTTTTGCACTTTCCAAAAGCCTCGTGGGCTTTCCCCTTTGGCCCAAATAACGTGTTCTCGTACCCAAACATTTCGGGAAACATCCGGAACCCCTTCCGGTGAATTCCGGAACCCTTCCGGAGATCAAACACTATTATCCCATATATCAAACTTTATCTCTAGACCATTCCGGAGTTCCTCGTCATGTCCATGATCTCATCCGGGACTCCGAACAACATTCGGTCACCAATATACATAACTCATATAATACTATATCATCAACGAAACGTTAAGTGTGCGGACCCTACGGGTTCGAGAACTATGTAGACATGACCGAGACACGTTTCCGGTCAATAACCAATAGCGGGACCTGGATGCCCATATTGGCTCCCACATATTCTACGAAGATCTTTATCGGTCAAACCGCATAACAACATACGTTGTTCCCTTTGTCATCGGTATGTTACTTGCCCGAGATGCGATCGTCGGTATCTCAATACCTAGTTCAATCTCGTTACTGGCAAGTCTCTTTACTCGTTCCATAATACATCATCCCACAACTAACTCATTAGTTGCAATGCTTGCAAGGCTTTAAGTGATGTGCATTACCGAGTGGGCCCAGAGATACCTCTCCGACAATCGGAGTGACAAATCCTAATCTCGAAATATGCCAACCCAACAAGTACCTTCGGAGACACTTATAGAGCACCTTTATAATCACCCAGTTACGTTGTGACGTTTGGTAGCACACAAAGTGTTCCTCCGGTAAACAGGAGTTGCATAATCTCATAGTCATAGGAACATGTATAAGTCATGAAGAAAGCAATAGCAGCATACTAAACGATCGAGTGCTAAGCTAACGGAATGGGTTAAGTCAATCACATCATTCTTCTAATGATGTGATGTCGTTAATCAAATGACAACACATGTCTATGGCTAGGAAACATAACCATCTTTGATCAACGAGCTAGTCAAGTAGAGGCATACTAGTGACACTCTGTTTGTCTATGTATTCACACAAGTATTATGTTTCCGGTTAATACAATTCTAGCATGAATAATAAACATTTATCATGATATAAGGAAATAAATAATAACTTTATTATTGCCTGTAGGGCATATTTCCTTCATTTAAAATGTCATCATGATCATTATTGTTTATTCTGTGATGTAAGTATATGTGCCTGAAAATGTGCCTTAACATGTGTCTGAAATGACCAAGTTTGAGGGTTAAAAAAACACAAAGTGCTTGTGCAGCGCCCAGCAAAGAGGCGCCACACTGTATAGTGCAATGCCTCGGAGCTAGGCGCCATAGTGTGCAGTGCAACGCCTAGCTCAAAGGTGTTGCACGCCTGGGTAAACATTCTAGAGGGCAACATAAGGTACAACCAGGTACAGCCTGGCGAGGCACCGCATTGTATTGTGCAACGCCTAGCCCGGAGGCGTTGCACTATACAATGCGGCGCCTCCTAGCTAGGCGCCACACCAACACTTAGCAATTTTTTGCCCCCCAAAGTGGGTGCAACCTTTCTGTTGCTCTCTGGAATGTTTACCCAGGCATGCAACGCCTCTGAGCTAGGCTCTACACTGTGTAGTGCAATGCCCAGCTCAGAGGTGTTGCACGCCTGGGTAAACATTCTAGGGAGCAACAGAAGCTACAGCTAGATACAGCCTGGTGTGGCGCCTAGCTAGGAGGTGATAACCCACAAGTATAGGGGATCGCAACAGTTTTCGAGGGTAGAGTATTCAACCCAAATTTGTTGATTCGACACAAGGGGAGCCAAAGAATATTCTCAAGTA
Source organism: Triticum aestivum (assembly GCF_018294505.1). NCBI lineage: Eukaryota > Viridiplantae > Streptophyta > Magnoliopsida > Poales > Poaceae > Triticum > Triticum aestivum. The sequence goes on along the minus strand of NC_057795.1, from coordinate 429,511,812 downwards.
TTAGCAGCTGAGTTGTCAATTCAACCACACCTGGAAACTTAATATCTGCAGCAAAGTGTTTAGTAGCAAAGTAATATGATAGTGGTGGTAACGGTAACAAAAGTAAAGACAGTAAAAGTAATGTTTTTGGTTGTAGTGATTGTAACAGTAGCAACGGAAAAGTAAATAAGCGTAAACCGGTATATGGAAAACTCGTAGGCACCGGATTAGCGATGGATAATTATGCCGGATGTGGTTCATCATGTAACAGTCATAACATAGGGTGACACAGAACTAGCTCCAGTTCATCAATGTAATGTAGGCAATGTATTCCATATATAGTCATACGTGCTTATGGAAAAGAACTTGCATGACATCGTTTGTCCTACCCTCCCGTGGCAGCGGGGTCCTAATGGAAACTAAGGGATATTAAGGCCTCCTTTTAATAGAGAACCGGAACAAAGCATTAGCACATAGTGAATACATGAACTCCTCAAACTACGGTCATCACCGGGAGTGGTCCCGATTATTGTCACTTCGGGGTTGCCGGATCATAACACATAGTAGGTGACTATAGACTTGCAAGATAGGATCTAGAACACACATATATTCATGAAAACATAATAGGTTCAGATCTGAAATCATGGCACTCGGGCCCTAGCGACAAGCATTAAGCATAGCAAAGTCATAGCAACATCAATCTCAGAACATAGTGGATACTAGGGATCAAACCCTAACAAAACTAACTCAATTACATGATAAATCTCATCCAACCCATCACCGTCCAGCAAGCCTACAATTCAATTACTCACGCACGGCGGTGAGCATCATGAAATTGGTGATGGAGGATGGTTGATGATGACGACGGCGACGAATCCCCCTCTCCGGAGCCCCGAACGGACTCCAGATCAACCCTCCCAAGAGAGATTAGGGCTTGGCGGCGGCTCCGTATCGTAAAACGCGATGAAACTTTCTCTCTCATTTTTTTCTCCCCGAAAGCCAATATATGGAGTTGGAGTTGGCGTTGGAGGGCCACCAGGGGGCCCATGAGGTAGGGGGGCGCGCCCAGGGGGGAGGGGCGTGCCCCCCACCCTCGTGAACAGGGTGTGGGCCCCCTGGCCTTCATCTTTGGCGAGGATTTTTTATTATTTATTCTAAGATATTTCGTGGAGTTTCAGGTCATTCCGGGAACTTTTGTTTTCTGCACATAAAACAACACCATGGCAATTCTGCTAAAAACAGTGTCAGTCCGGGTTAGTTCCATTCAAATCATACAAGTTAGAGTCCAAAACAAGGGCAAAAGTGTTTGGAAAAGTAGATACAACGGAGACGTATCAACTCCCCCAAGCTTAAACCCTTGCTTGTCCTCAAGCAATTCAGTTGACAAACTGAAAGAGGAAAAGAAAAACTTTTACAAACTCTATTTGCTCTTGTTGTTTTAAACATGAAAAGCCAACATTCAAGTTTCAGCAATTATTATGAACTAACCATACTCACAATAACACGTAGGTCTCACAATTACTCATATCGATAGCATAATCAGCTAGCGAGCCATAATAATAAAACTCGGATGACAACACTTTCTCAAAATAATCATAACTTGATATAACAAAATGGTATCTCGCTAGCCCTTTCTGAGACCGCAAAACAAAAATGCAGAGCACCTTTAAAGATCAAGGACTGACTAAACATTGTAATTCATGGTAAAAGAGATCCAGTCAAGTCATACCCAATATAAACCAATCATAATGAATGCAAACGACAGTGTGCTCTCCAGCGGGTGCCTTTTAATAAGAAGGGTGATGACTCAACATAAAAGTAAATAGATAGGCCCTTCACAGAGGGAAGCTGGGATTTGTAGAGGTGCCAGAGCTCGATTTTGAAATAGAGATAAATTATATTTTGAGCGGCATACTTTCATTGTCAACATAACAACTAAAAGACGACGATATCTTCCATGCTAAACAGATTATAGGTGGTTCCCAAACATAATGGTAAAGTTTATACTCCCCTTCCTCCACAAGCATCAATCCATGGCTTGCTCGAAACAACGAGTGCCTCCAACATTCAACGGGTCCCAAGGGGAGTTTTGTTTGCAGTTATTTTGATTTAGTTTGCACAAAGCATGGGACTGGGCATCCCGAATACCTGCCATTTTCTCGTGAATGAGGAGCGGAGTCCACTCCTCTTGAGAATAACCCGCCTAACACGGAATATAAGGGCAGCTCTAGTTAACATATGAGCTATTTGAGCATGCAAAACAGAATGTTTATTTGAAGGTTTAGAGTTTGGCACATACCAATTTACTTGGAACGGCAGGTAAATACCGCATACAGGAAGGTATGGTGGACTCATATGGAATAACTTTGGGGTTTAAGGAGTTTGGATGCACAAGCAGTATTCCCGCTTAGTACAGGTGAAGGCTAGCAAAATACTGGGAAGCGACCAACTGAGAGAGCGACAATAGTTGTAAACATGCATTAAAATTAATTTACACCGAATATAAGCATGAGTAGGATATAATCCACCATGAACATAAATATCATGAAGGCTATGTTGATTGGATTCAACTACATGCGTGAACATGTGCCAAGTCGAGTCACTCAATGCATTTAAAGGAGGATACCATCCTATCATACCACATAATAATCATCTCAATAGCATGTTGGCACGCAAGGTAAACCATTATAACTCATAGCTAATCAAACATGGCACAAGCAACTATAATCTCTAAATGTCATTGCAAATATGTTTACTTCATAATAGCTGAATCAAGAATGATGAATCATCATATTTACAACAACAAGAGAGGTCGAGTTCATACCAGCTTTTCTCTTCCCAATAAGTCCATCATATATCATCATTATTGCCTTTCACTTGCACGACCGAATGGTGTGTATAATAATAAGAGTGCACGTGCATTGGACTAAGCTGGAATCTGCAAGCATTCAACTCAAGAGAGAAGACAAGTAATATGGGCTCTAAGTTTTGAATAATCAATCATGCATATGAGAGCCGCTAAGCATTTTCAATATAGTCTTCTCGACCCCCAAAGAAAGGAAAAGAAATAAAAACTATTTACACGGGAAAGCTCCCAACAAGTAAAAAGAAGAACGGGAAATATTTTTGGGTTTTCTTTTTAATTCTACTACAAGCATGGAAAGTAAACTAACTAATTTTTTTTGGTTTTTCTTAAAGTTTATCAAACACACAAGAAGAAAGCAGGAAAAAGAAAATAAACTAGCATGGATATTACAGTGAAAGAGTATAAGCACCGACATCTAGCAATGAGTGTGTGTGAACATGAATGTAATGTCGGTGGGAAATACGTACTCCCCCAAGCTTAGGCTTTTGGCCTAAGTTGGTCTATTGCCAGGGGTGGCCTGGCGGATATCCGTAGGTGAAGCTGGGGTCGTAATGTGACACAGCGGCTATCGCCGCCTGAGCTGTAGCGTGGAGTCGAGCAGCCTCCACTCTCCTTTCGTACTCATCTACCTCCTCTCTGGTAATAATATATCTTCCTCTCGCCTGAAAATCAAAGAAGGTAGGAGCAGGAAGAGCAACACGGACCACATGCCATTTGTTAAAGATTAGTCGATACTGGTAAGGTGGTCCAGTCCTCTCAATGAACTGGTGAGAAAACATAGGATCAAGATCTAAATAAGAAGAGGGTAACTCCATATCACCCTCACGAATGTCTACATCAAGAAAATTAGCTAAGCGGGTTGCATAAATTCCTCCAAAGAAATCTCCATTATGCCTATTCTGATGCAACCTACGAGCTACAATGGCGCCCATATGATAAGATTGGTCTCCTAACACAGCACTTCTGAGAATGCTGAGATCCGGGGCACACATGTGACATGCTTCATCCTTAGCAATTATACATCTACCAATGAAGAGAGCCAAATAATGTATAGCAGGAAAGTGAATGCTCCCTATAGTGGCCTGCGCTATATCTCTAGATTCCCCCACAGTTATTCTAGCAAGAAAGTCTCTATATTCAGATTTAGGGGGATCCCTAATACTACCCCAAGATGGAAGTTTGCATGCAAGAGTGAAATCCTCTAAGTCCATGGTATAAGATTTTTCATAAAGGTCAAACATGACCGAAGGAGAATTATGCGAAGTTGAAAAATCAAACCTCCCCACAAATGAACTTGTAAGGTCACGATACTGTGGGCATTTATCAGCTTCAAAGTCCTCAAGATCGGCATTACGCAAATATGCGTAAAATTCTTCTTTAATTCCCACTTGATTCATAAAATTTTCTGAAGGCCATTGACAGGGCCTCACGAGTGCGTCTCTTGGTGGTTCCTCGTCAGCATCATGTATTGCAAGCCTGGGACCTTGCTTCCTTGAAGGACCACCTTGGAACATCCTCCTAAGCATATTGTTTCCTCTGAAAAATTTCTGAAATTTTTAGTAACTTCAAATAAAAGTGAACCAACTTCAATAAAATTGATAGCAACAACTCCCACAAGTGCCTAGGGCCTATATCAAGCATTAGAACTACTTGGAACCATATAAATTTGACATGCAAGCTCAAGAACATGGTCACCTATGCAGCACGAATTTGCAATGAATAAAGCACTAGAACAAAAACTAATTGGACCAATGGAGGAGTCACATACCAAGGAACAATCTCCCCAAGCAGTTTTGCGAGAGGTGCTTTGAGCAAGGAGATCGAAAATCACAGCAACAGGGGCTGGAACTCGTGCTTGAGTTGGTTTTTCGTGTTTGTGTGAGACAGAGGAAGAAAATGGGTGCAGGAATAAGTGGAGGAGGGCCACCATGGGCCCACGA